>NW_028270191.1:28220903-28228403 GCF_037043375.1 Chiloscyllium plagiosum | reverse complement strand
GCACGGTGCTCCGAGTGTGGTCTGACCGAGGGGAGACCGGGGAACTGTGCACGGTGCTCCGAGTGTGGGTCTGACCGAGGGGAGACCGGGGAACTGTGCACGGTGCTCCGAGTGTGGGTCTGACCGAGGGGAGACCGGGGAACTGTGCACGGTGCTCCGAGTGTGGGTCTGACCGAGGGGAGACCGGGGAACTGTGCACGGTGCTCCGAGTGTGGGTCTGACCGAGGGGAGACCGGGGGAACTGTGCACGGTGCTCCGAGTGTGGGTCTGACCGAGGGGAGACCGGGGAACTGTGCACGGTGCTCCGAGTGTGGGTCTGACCGAGGGGAGACCGGGGAACTGTGCACGGTGCTCCGAGTGTGGGTCTGACCGAGGGGAGACCGGGGAACTGTGCACGGTGCTCCGAGTGTGGGTCTGACCCAGGGGAGACCGGGGAACTGTGCACGGTGCTCCGAGTGTGGGTCTGACCGAGGGGAGACCGGGGAACTGTGCACGGTGCTCCGAGTGTGGGTCTGACCGAGGGGAGACCGGGGAACTGTGCACGGTGCTCCGAGTGTGGGTCTGACCCAGGGGAGACCGGGGAACTGTGCACGGTGCTCCGAGTGTGGGTCTGACCGAGGGGAGACCGGGGAACTGTGCACGGTGCTCCGAGTGTGGGTCTGACCGAGGGGAGACCGGGGAACTGTGCACGGTGCTCCGAGTGTGGGTCTGACCGAGGGGGAGACCGGGGAACTGTGCACGGTGCTCCGAGTGTGGGTCTGACCGAGGGGAGACCGGGGAAACTGTGCACGGTGCTCCGAGTGTGGGGTCTGACCCAGGGGAGACCGGGGAACTGTGCACGGTGCTCCGAGTGTGGGTCTGACCGAGGGGAGACCGGGGAACTGTGCACGGTGCTCCGAGTGTGGGGTCTGACCGAGGGGAGACCGGGGAACTGTGCACGGTGCTCCGAGTGTGGGTCTGACCCAGGGGAGACCGGGGAACTGTGCACGGTGCTCCGAGTGTGGGTTGACCGAGGGGAGACCGGGGAACTGTGCACGGTGCTCCGAGTGTGGGTCTGACCGAGGGGAGACCGGGGAACTGTGCACGGTGCTCCGAGTGTGGGTGTGACCGAGGGGAGACCGGGGAAACTGTGCACGGTGCTCCGAGTGTGGGTCTGATCGAGGGGCGACCGGGGAACTGTGCACGGTGCTCCGAGTGTGGGTCTGACCGAGGGGAGACCGGGGAACTGTGCACGGTGCTCCCAGTGTGGGTCTGATCGAGGGGCGACCGGGGAACTGTGCACGGTGCTCCGAGTGTGGGTCTGACCGAGGGGAGACCGGGGAACTGTGCACGGTGCTCCGAGTGTGGGTCTGACCGAGGGGAGACCGGGGGAACTGTGCACGGTGCTCTGAGTGTGGGTGTGACCGAGGGGAGACCGGGGAACTGTGCACGGTGCTCCGAGTGTGGGTCTGACCGAGGGGAGACCGAGGAACTGTGCACGGTGCTCCGAGTGTGGGGTCTGACCGAGGGGAGACCGGGGAACTGTGCACGGTGCTCCGAGTGTGGGTCTGACCGAGGGGAGACCGGGGAACTGTGCACGGTGCTCCGAGTGTGGGTCTGACCGAGGGGAGACCGGGGAACTGTGCACCGTGCTCCGAGTGTGGGTCTGACCGAGGGAGACCGGGGAACTGTGCACGGTGCTCCGAGTGTGGGTCTGACGGAGGGGAGACTGGGGAACTGTGCACGGTGCTCCGAGTGTGGGTGTGACCGAGGGGAGACCGGGGAACTGTGCACGGTGCTCCGAGTGTGGGTCTGACCGAGGGGAGACCGAGGAACTGTGCACGGTGCTCCGAGTGTGGGGTCTGACCGAGGGGAGACCGGGGAACTGTGCACGGTGCTCCGAGTGTGGGTCTGACCGAGGGGAGACTGGGGAACTGTGCACGGTGCTCCGAGTGTGGGTCTGACCGAGGGGGGACTGGGGAACAGTGCACGGTGCTCCGAGTGTGGGTCTGACCGAGGGGAGACCGGGGAACTGTGCACGGTGCTCCGAGTGTGGGTCTGACCCCAGGGAGACCGGGGAACCGTGCACGGTGCTCCGAGTGTGGGTCTGACCCAGGGGAGACCGGGGAACTGTGCACGGTGCTCCGAGTGTGGGTCTGACCCAGGGAGACTGGGGAACTGTGCACGGTGCTCCGAGTGTGGGTCTGACCGAGGGGAGACCGGGGAACTGTGCACGGTGCTCCGAGTGTGGGTCTGACCGAGGGGAGACCGGGGAACTGTGCACGGTGCTCCGAGTGTGGGTCTGACCGAGGGGAGACCGGGGAACTGTGCACGGTGCTCCGAGTGTGGGTCTGACCGAGGGGAGACCGGGGAACTGTGCACGGTGCTCCGAGTGTGGGTCTGAGGGAGACCGGGGAACTGTGCACGGTGCTCCGAGTGTGGGTCTGACCGAGGGGAGACCGGGGGAACTGTGCACGGTGCTCCGAGTGTGGGTCTGACCGAGGGGAGACCGGGGAACTGTGCACGGTGCTCCGTGTGTGGGTCTGACCGAGGGGACACCGGGGAACTGTGCACGGTGCTCCGAGTGTGGGTCTGACCGAGGGGAGTCCGGGGAACTGTGCACGGTGCTCCGAGTGTGGGTCTGACCGAGGGGAGACCGGGGAACTGTGCACGGTGGCTCCGAGTGTGGGTCAGACCGAGGGGAGACCGGGGAACTGTGCACGGTGCTCCGAGTGTGGGTCTGACCGAGGGGAGACCGGGGAACTGTGCACGGTGCTCCGAGTGTCGGTCTGACCCAGGGAGACCGGGGAACTGTGCATTAGTTGGTGTCACAGTTTGGACAAACAGCCCCACACTGGCTCTCTCTCTCACACACACACACACACACATACACAAACCCCCCAGCAGCTTGTCCTCCCCCTACCTGTGATGTATCCCAGCTCTTTCTGTTCTGCTGTTGTAGCTCCAAACGATTGCTGGGGGCCTGCGAACTTTCCCATCATTCCAGGGGCTGGGCTGATCCGGTGGTGGCGTGGAGGACTAACAGAGAGAGAGAAACAGAGAGAGAGAGAGATCAGCACAGGAGAGAGGAGGGGGGAGTGTGAGAGTGTGTGTCTGTATGAGTGTGTGTTCGTGTATGTCTGTGTGTGAGCGTGAGAGTGTGTCTGTGTGTCTGTGTGACTGTATCTGTGTGTAAGCGTGAGTGTGTGGGTCTGAGTGTGAATGCGTGTGTGTATGTGTGAGTGAGGGTGTGTGTGTGTCTGTCTGTGTGTGTGTGTCTGTGTGAATGTGAGTGTGTGTCTGTGTGTGTCTGTGCGTGAGTCTGAGTGTGTGTCTGTGTGTGAGTGTGTGTGTGTGTGTGTGTCTGTGTGTGAGTGTCTGTGTGTGTGTGTCTGTGTGAGTGTGTGTGTGAGCGTGAGTGTGTGTGTCTGAGTGTGAGTGCTTGTGTCGATGTGTGACTGTCTGTGTGTGTGTGTGTGCATGAGTCTGAGTGTGTGTGTGTGTGTCTGTGCGTGAGTCTGAGTGTGTGTCTGTGTGTGTGTGCCTGTGTGTGTGTCTGTGTGTGTCTGTGAGTGAGTGTATGTGTGAGTGTGTGTGTGAGTGTGTGTGTGTGTGTCTGTGTGTGTGTCTGTGTGTGTGTCTGTGTGTGTGTGTCTGTGCGTGTGAGTGTGTGTGTGTGTGTCTGTGTGTGTGTGTCTGTGTGAGTGTGTGTGTGAGCGTGAGTGTGTGTGCCTGAGTGTGAGTGCTTGTGTCGATGTGTGAGTGAGAGGGTGTGTGTGTGTCTGTCTGTGTGTGTGTGTGTGTGTCTGTGCGTGAGTCTGAGTGTGTGTTTGTGTGTGTGTGTCTGTGTGAGTGTGTGTGTCTGTGTGAGTGTGTGTGTGTGTGTGTCTGAGTGTGAGTCTGAGTGTGTGTGCCTGTGTGTGTGTCTGTGTGTGTATCTGTGTGTGTCTGTGAGTGAGTGTGTGTGTGTATGTGTGAGTGTGAGTGTGTGTGTGTCTGTGAGTGTGAGTGTGAGTGTGTGTGTGTGTGCGAGTGTGCGAGTGTGTGTGTCTGTCTGTGAGTGAGTGTGTGTATGTGTGAGTGTGTGAGTATGTGTGTGTGTCTGTGAGTGTGAGTGTGTGTGTGCGAGTGTGTGAGTGTGAGTGTGTGTGAGTGTGTGTGTGAGTGTGTGCGAGTGTGTGTTCTGGTGTCATGGAGTAGTATTGTTGCGGAAGCCACATATCGGAAGCAAAGATATGGGGGTGGGGGTGGTGAACGGTGTTGTGAACACCAACTTCCTTCTTTTCTGATCCACAAACCAAGTTTTACAGAACTCAAGGTGGGGAAGCAAACTTTGAAGAAATATACACACACACACAGTCTCTGATTAAAAATAGAATTGTGGGGGTGGGGGTTAGAATTACAGGGCATAGCGTGAAAACCAAACCGGGGGGGGGGGGGGGGGGGGATTCAGTGATGGGAGCACCATTGAACGTCAAGGGGGCGATGGTTAGATTCTCTCTCTCTCTCTTGTTGGAGACGGTAACCCCCAGGATGTTGATAGTGGGGGGGAAGGGGGATTCAGTGACGGTAACACCATTGAACGTCAAGGGGGCGATGGTTAGATTCTCTCTCTCATTGGAGAGAGTTACTGGTTACAGAAAAGGCAGGGTTTGAGAAAATGAGAAATGCAGCAACATTTACTTTTGCTGGAGGAGATTGACGTGTTAGGGTAAACAGACAAGGTCTTTTCCCCCTGGGGTGAGGGAGTCCAGAACTAGAGGGGGGAGTAGTTTAAGGTGAGAGGGGGAAAGGGACCCAAGGGGCAGCTTTTTCCCCCCAGAGGGTGGTGCGTGTGTGGGATGAGCTGCCAGAGGAAGTGGTGGGGGCTGGTACAATGACAACATTTAAAAGGCACCTGGATGGGGGACAGGAACAGGAAGGGTTTAGAGGGAGTAGGCCAAGTGCTGGCAAACGGGACGAGATTCACAAACACCCCCTCCCTCCCCCCTCCCTCCCTCCATCCCTCCCTCCCCCCTCCCGAAGCTCAGTCGCAGCAGGGTGTCCCCTCTACAAGACCCACTGCAGTGATTCACCAAAGATCCTCAGGCAGCCCCTTCCAAACCCCACGGCCACGTTCCATCTGGAAGGACAAAGGGGCAGCAGATACAGGGGAACACCCCCCACCCCCCCCCCCCCCCACCCAACACCCCAGCCCCACCCCCACTGCAAGATCCCCTCCCTCCGAGCCCCTCACCATCCCGACTGGGGAATATTTCGGCCGTTCCCTCAGGGTCAGAATCCCCTCCCCGAGGGACGTTGCGGGTCTACCCTCCCGCAGGTGGGACGGCAGTGGGCCAAGAAGGCAGCTCACCCCCACCCTATCAAGGAAGGGGGGGGCAACTAGGGACGGGGCGGTAAATGCTAGGCCAGCCAGGGACACACGTGACCCACTAGATGAACGAAAAAAAAGATTAGGATATCGGGTCAGAATGGATGAGTTGGGCCGAAGGGACTGATTCTGTGCTGTACATCACTCTACAATCTGTGGGGGAATAAAGGGTTTATAGAGTCATAGAATTTTCATAGAATCTGTACAGGGTGGAAACAGGCCCTTCGGCCCTGCAGGTCTGAAGAGTATCCCACCCAAACCCATTCTCCATTACTCTACATTAACCTCCACATCCCTGGGCACTACGGGGACAATTTAGCACGGCCAATCTCACCAAACCTGCACTTCCCTGGGCACTACGGGGACAATTTAGCACGGCCAATCCCACCCTAACCTGCACATCCCTGGGCACTACGGGACAATTTAGCACGGCCAATCCCACCCTAACCTGCACATCCCTGGGCACTACGGGACAATTTAGCACGGCCAATCCCACCCTAACCTGCACATCCCTGGGCACTACGGGACAATTTAGCACGGCCAATCCCACCCTAACCTGCACATCCCTGGGCACTACGGGGACAATTTAGCACGGCCAATCCCACCCTAACCTGCACATCCCTGGGCACTACGGGGACAATTTAGCACGGCCAATCCCACCCTAACCTGCACATCCCTGAGCACTACGGGGGCAATTTAGCACGGCCAATCCCACCCTAACCCGCACATCCCTGGACACTACGGGGACAATTTAGCACGGCCAATCCCACCCTAACCCTCACATCCCTGGACACTACGGGACAATTTAGCACGGCCAATCCCACCCTAACCTGCTCATCCCTGGACACTACGGGGGCAATTTAGCACGGCCAATCCCACCCTAACCCGCACATCCCTGGACACTACGGGACAATTTAGCACGGCCAATCCCACCCTAACCTGCACATCCCTGGGCACTACAGGACAATTTAGCACGGCAATCCCACCCTAACCTGCACATCCCTGGACACTACGGGGACAATTTAGCACGGCCAATCCCACCCTAACCTGCACATCCCTGGGCACTACGGGGACAATTTAGCATGGCCAATCCCACCCTAACCTGCACATCCCTGGGCACTACGGGGGCAATTTAGCACGGCCAATCCCACCCTAACCTGCACATCCCTGGGCACTACGGGACAATTTAGCATGGCCAATCCCACCCTAACCTGCACATCCCTGGGCACTACGGGGACAATTTAGCACGGCCAATCCACCCTAACCTGCACATCCCTGGGCACTATGGGACAATTTAGCACGGCCAATCCCACCCTAACCTGCACATCCCTGGGCACTACGGACAATGTAGCTCAGGGAGGTGGGGGGAGTGATGGGGAGGGGACGGTAACTCACCCTGGACTGGGCACAGTTGCGGGTCCTTCTCGGTGGTTTCCAGGTCCGTTCCTTGGTGACAGAGTTCAGGTAGAAGTTGCGCCCAGTCTCAGGGCAGACGTGCCTCTCCCACAGGTCCAGGATCTGCACTGGGGGGCCACAGGGGCTGGGGGGCGGGCGTACCACCAGCTTCAGCTCCTTCAGGTTGGTGTAGACCGGGGAACCGGGTCTCGGTTTGCCTCGGGGCTCCTGCCGAGGTTCAACGTAACACTCACCATCCTGGGCCGGGAGGAGGGGGGGAGGGAGTTGGTAGAGGGGGAGGGAAAGAGAGAGGGGGAGGGAGGGATGGAGGGGTGGGAGGGAGGGAGAGAGAGAGGGGGAGGGAGAGGGAGGGAGGGAGAGAGGCGAGGAGGGAGAGAGGGAGGGAAAGATAGGGAGGGATAGGGAAGGGGAGAGATGGGGGGAGAGAGATGGGGAGGGAGGGGGGAGGGAGGGGGGAGAGAGGGAGAGAGAGGGAGGGAGGGAGAGGGAAGGAGGGAAAGAGAGGGAGGGGAAGGAAGGGGTGAGATGGAGGGAGAGAGAGAGGGAGGGAGAGGGAAGGAGAGGGAAGGGGAGAGATGGGGGAGAGAGAGGGAGAGGGTATATGGAGGGAGAGAAATGGGGGGAGAGAGACGGAAGTGGAGAGAGATGGGGGAGAGAGAGCGAGGGAGAGGGATAGGGTGCATGGAGGGAGAGAAATGAAGGGAGAGGGAGGGAGAGAGAGGGGGAGTGAGAGA
>NW_028270191.1:28032941-28040441 GCF_037043375.1 Chiloscyllium plagiosum | reverse complement strand
AGAGAGTGTGTGTGTGAGTGAGTGTGTGAGTGAGTTTGTATGTGAGTGAGAGTGTGTGAGAGTGTGTATGTGAGTGTGTGTGTATGTGAGTGAGTGTGTGTGTGATTGTGTGTGTGTGTGTGTGTGTGTGTGATTGTGTATGTGTGCCTGTGTGCCTCTGTGTGAGTGTGTCTGGATGTGTGAGTGTGTGTATGTGTGTCTGAGTGTATGAGTGTGTGTCTGTGTGTGTGAGTGAGTGTGTGTGTATGTGAGTGAGAGTGTGTGTGTGTGTGTGTGAGTGAGTGCGTGTGTGTGTGTGTCTGTCTGTGTGAGTGTGTGTGTGTGTGTGTGTGAGTGAGTGTGTGTGAGTGTGTGTGTGTGTGCGTGTGTGTGTGTGAGTCAGTGTGTGTGAGAGTGTGAGTGTGAGTGTGTGTGCGTGTTAGTGTGTGTGTGTGAGTGTGTCTGTGTGTGTTTGTGTGGGTGAGTGTGTGTCTGTGAGTGTGTGTGTGAGTGTGTGTGTGTGTCTGTGTATGTGAGTGAGTGTGTGTGAGTGAGTGAGTGTGTGTGTGTGAGTGAGAGTGTGTGTGAGTCTGTGTGAGTGTGTGTCTGTGTGTGTGAGTGAGTGTGTGTGTGAGTGAGTGAGTGTGTCTGTGTGTGTGTGTGCCTGTGTGTGTGTGTGAGTGTGTGTGAGTGTGAGAGTGTGAGTGTGTGTGAGTGTGTTTGGGTTTAGAATGATGAATACTACCTCCCTGTGTTCACCACAGCCAGCGATCTTTCTTACAGCTCCCTGCTGCCCTCGGTTTTAACATCCAGCCTGCTTGGGAATTTTAACGAGGAGCGAATGAGCTCTTACAGATGTCTCTAGGTGCCCTTTCTAGTACTGTCCCCCCAAATTCTCTCACACTCACCCAGCAGACACCTCTGATACATTCCGCCCCCCCCCCACCCCCCACACCCCCCCTTCCCCCCGTACCCCGACATCGCCCGCGTATGGGGCTGGGGGAATAGCAAGGCTGACAGAGTTTCAACTGACTGACTTGCTCAGACAGACACACACATTCTCTCTCTCTCTCACACACACACACACTCATTCTCCCTCTCTCGCACATTCTCTCTCACACACACTCATTCTCTCTCCCTCACATACACACTCATTCTCTCTCTCACACACACTCATTCTCTCTCCCTCACATACACACTCATTCTCTCTCACACACACTCACTCATTCTCTCTCCCTCACATACACACTCATTCTCTCTCTCACACACACACACACTCATTCTCTCTCTCATGCATATTCTCTCAAACACACACAGACACACACTGGTACACTCAGGCACTCCCTCAGAGCACGCATTCATATTCACCTACTCTCACACACACACACACACACACACACACACAATCACGCTCAAGCACATACACTCACTCACAACGATACACAATCTCACTCTCTTTCAAACACACACAGTCAAACACACCTCACTCTCTCTCCCACACACACATAAACTC
The DNA here is from genome assembly GCF_037043375.1 of Chiloscyllium plagiosum. Lineage (NCBI taxonomy): Eukaryota > Metazoa > Chordata > Chondrichthyes > Orectolobiformes > Hemiscylliidae > Chiloscyllium > Chiloscyllium plagiosum. The sequence goes on along the minus strand of NW_028270191.1, from coordinate 28,038,949 downwards.
AGTTGGCGCTGTGGGAGGGTCAGTGCTGAGGAAGTGGGTGCTGTGGGACGGGCAGCGCTGAGGGAGCGGGTGCTGAGGGAGGGTCAGTGCTGAGGGAGCGGGTGCTGAGGGAGGTTCAGTGCTGAGGGAGTGGGTGCTGTGGGAGGGTCAGTGCTGAGGGAGTGGGTGCTGAGGGAGGGTCAGTGCTGAGGGAGTGGGTGCTGTGGGAGGGTCAGTGCTGAGGGAGCGGGTGCTGAGGGAGGGTCAGTGCTGAGGGAGTGGGTGCTGTGGGAGGGTCAGTGCTGAGGGAGTGGGTGCTGTGGGAGGGTCAGTGCTGAGGGAGTGGGTGCTGTGGGAGGGTCAGTGCTGAGGGAGTGGGTGCTGTGGGAGGGTCAGTGCTGAGGGACAGGGTGCTGTGGGAGGGTCAGTGCTGTGGGAGGGTCAGTGCTGAGGGAGTGGGTGCTGAGGGAGGGTCAGTGCTGAGGGAGTCGGTGCTGTGGGAGGGTCAGTGCTGAGGGAGTGGGTGCTGTGGGAGGGTCAGTGCTGAGGGAGTGGGTGCTGTGGGAGGGTCAGTGCTGAGGGAGTGGGTGCTGTGGGAGGGTCAGTGCTGAAGTGTGTTGAACAGTCCAACAGATGTCTCCACTTCACCAGAAATGCATCTGGAATTGATCTGAGCTCGATGCTAGAGAGTCTGTCAGTACACAGCTCCCCCTACTCAGTGCGGACGATATGCATTTAGCAATATCCTGAGAAAAATTAGAGTCAAAAGAGATGTCCAGCACGGAAACAGACCCTTCGGCCCGGCCCGTCTGTGCTTACTCAGATATCCCTAACCCGGTCCCCGTTCCCCAGCACTTGGCCCATCTCCCTCTAAACCCTTACTGTTCCTGTCCCCCATCCAGGTGCCTTTTAAATGTTGTCATTGTACCAGCCCCCACCACTTCCTCTGGCAGCTCCTCCCACACACGCACCACCCTCTGGGGGGAAATGTTGCCCCTCGGGTCCCTTTCCCCCCTCTCACCTTAAACCTACCCACCTCTAGTTCTGGACTCCCCCACCCCAGGGGGGAAAAGACCTTGTCGATTTACCCCACCCTCGTGATGTTATAAACCTCTATAAGGTCACCCCCTCAGCCTCCGACGCTCCAGGGAAAACAGCCCCAGCCTGTCCAGCCTCTCCCTGTAGCTCAAACCCTCCAACATTCTTGTCAATCTTTTCCGAACCCCTTCCACAACATCCTTCCTGTAGCGGGGAGACCGGGATTGAACACAATATTCCAACAGGGGCCCCTAACCAATGTCCTGTACAGCCGCAACATGACCTCCCAACCCCTGTACTCAATACTCTGACCGATAAAGGAAAGCATACCCAACGCCTCCTTCACTATCCTATCTACCTGCGACTCCACTTTCAAGGAGCTATGACCCTGCACTCCTTGTTAACGGGATCACAGAATCCCTACAGTGTGGAAGCAGGCCATTCAGCCCATCGAGTCCACAACGACCCTCCAAAGTGCATCTCACCCTGACCCACTCCATCCCCCCTATCCCTGTAACCCTGCATTTAGCATGGCCAATCCCACCCTAACCTGCACATCCCTGGGCACTACGGGGACAATTTAGCATGACCAATCCCACCCTAACCTGCACATCCCTGGGCACTACGGGGACAATTTAGTACAGCCAATCCCTCCCTAACCTGCACATCCCTGGACACTATGGGACAATTTAGCATGGCCAATCCCACCCTAACCCGCACATCCCTGGGCACTACGGGGACAATTTAGCACGGCCAATCCCACCCTAACCCGCACATCCCTGGGCACTACGGGGACAATTTAGCACGGCAGATCCACCCTAACCTGCACATCCCTGGGCACTACGGGGACAATTTAGCACGGCCAATCCCATCCTAACCTGTACATCCCTGGGCACTACGGGACAATTTAGCACGGCCAATCCCACCCTAACCTGCACATCCCTGGGCACTACGGGTCAATTTAGCACGGCCAATCCCACCCTAACCCGCACATCCCTGGGCACTACGGGACAATTTAGCACGGCCAATCCCACCCTAACCTGTACATCCCTGGGCACTACGGGACAATTTAGCACGGCCAATCCCACCCTAACCTGCACATCCCTGGGCACTACGGGTCAATTTAGCACGGCCAATCCCACCCTAACCCGCACATCCCTGGGCACTACGGGGACAATTTAGCACGGCCAATCCCACCCTAACCTGCACATCCCTGGGCACTACGGGACAATTTAGCACGGCCAATCCCACCCTAACCCGCACATCCCGGGGTACTACGGGGACAATTTAGCACGGCCAATCCCACCCTAACCCGCACATCCCTGGGTACTACGTGGACAATTTAGCACGGCCAATCCCACCCTAACCCGCACATCCCTGGGCACTACGGGTCAATTTAGCACGGCCAATCCCACCCTAACCCGCACATCCTTGGGCACTACGGGGACAATTTAGCACGGCCAATCCCACCCTAACCTGCACATCCCTGGGCACTACGGGACAATTTAGCACGGCCAATCCCACCCTAACCCGCACATCCCTGGGCACTACGGGGACAATTTAGCCCTGATTTGCCTTTCCAACATGCAGCCCCTCACATTGATCTGGATTAAACTCCATCTGCCACTCCTTGGCCAATCTGCTCGAGATCCCGTTGTAATCTGATACCAATTTCCATAAGGCCGTAGGAGCAGGAATTGGGCCGTTTCAGCCCATTGATTCTGTTGTGCCATTCAATCATGGCTGGTCAGTTCCTCGTACCCATTCTCCCCCAGTCTCCCTGTAACCCCTGATCCCCTTGAAACCCAAGAACCTGTCTGTCTCTGTCTTCAATATAGTCAATGCCCAGGCCCCCCGCAGCGTTCTGTGGCAGCGAATTCTATCGATTCCCCTCTCTCCGGCCGAAGAGGTCTCTCCTTATCTCCGTCCTAAAGGGTGTTCCCTTTGCTCTGAGGCTGTGCCCTTGTGTGCCAGTTTCTGCTCATCCCAACACCCTCGCTGTCCGGACTGTTCAGGGGCCTGTGTGTTTCGATTAGATCGCCCCCCCCAAACTTCTAAAACTCCATCGAGTGTGGTGCCAGAGTTCCTCAGAGGTTCCTCCAAGTGTGTTGAGCTGTTTGCTCTGGGGACCTCCCCTGGACCCGCTCTGGGGGCTAGCCCTCCCCTTCCTGAGACCCAGGGGCCGAGGAGCAGGAGAGACGACGTTTCAGAAAGTGAGGTGAGGGGAGGCGGGGATGGGGGGAGGGGGGAGGGGGGTGTCCCAAAACAGTGCACGCTACTCCACATGTGGGCCCGAGCAGAGCCTCGGATGGACGGGGGACACCCCCGCTTTTATATTCGGGTCCTCTCGAAATCAAAAGCCAGCGTTGCGTTCGCCTTCCTGCCAACTGACACGACCAGCCTGGAGAGATACCTGGACGAGAACCCCGCCATCACTCCCCCCCCCCCCCCAACCCCCTCACACACACACACACACACACACGCATACACACACTCACTCACAACGATACACAATCTCTCTCTCTTTCAAACACACACAGTCAAACACACCTCACTCTCTCTCCCACACACACACACACACACAAACTCAGTTGGACATACACAGACACGTGGTCACAAACATGCAGAAACTGGGAGATGCACACGTAGAGTTTGCGAAAAACACAGTCAGTTGCTGATCGATCGACATGCCCTAATGGTCAGTGCTGAGGCAGCGGGTGCTGTGGGAGGGTCAGTGCTGAGGGAGCGGGTGCTGAGGGAGGGTCAGTGCTGAGGGAGTGGGTGCTGAGGGAGGGTCAGTGCTGAGGGAGCAGGTGCTGTGGGAGGGTCAGTGCTGAGGGAGCGGGTGCTGTGGGAGGGTCAGTGCTGAGGGAGTGGGTGCTGCGGGAGGGTCAGTGCTGAGGGAGTGGGTGCTGTGGGAGGGTCAGCGCGGAGGGAGCGGGTGCTGTGGGAGGGTCAGTGCTGAGGGAGAGGGTGCTGAGGGAGGGTCAGTGCTGAGGGAGAGGGTGCTGTGAGAGGGTCAGTGCTGAGGGAGTGGGTGCTGTAGGAGGGTCAGTGCTGAGGGAGTGGGTGCTGTGGGAGGGTCAGTGCTGAGGGAGTGGGCGCTGTGGGAGGGTCAGTGCTGAGGGAGCGGGAGCTGTGGGAGGGTCAGTGCTGAGGGAGTGGGTGCTGTGGGAGGGTCAGTGCTGAGGGAATGGGTGCTGTGGGAGGGTCAGTGCTGAGGGAGAGAGTGCTGTGGGATGGTCAGTGCTGAGGGAGTGGGTGCTGTGGGAGAGTCAGTGCTGAGGGAGTAGGCACTGTGGGAGGGTCAGTGCTGAGGGAGCGGGTGCTGTGGGAGGGTCAGTGCTGAGGGAGTGGGTGCTGCGGGAGGGTCAGTGCTGAGGGAGTGGGTGCTGTGGGAGGGTCAGCGCGGAGGGTGTGGGTGCTGTGGGAGGGTCAGTGCTGAGGGAGAGGGTGCTGTGGGAGGGTCAGTGCTGAGGGAGTGGGTGCTGTGGGAGGGTCAGTACTGAGGGAGTGGGTGCTGTGGGAGGGTCAGTGCTGAGGGAGCGGGTGCTGTGGGAGGGTCAGTGCTGAGGGAGGGTCAGTGCTGAGGGAGCCACCTCGCAGCCCAGCTCTGCATCCTATCTATGTCTCTCTGTAACCTGCAACATCCTTCGTCACTATCCACAACTCCACCGACCTTAGTGTCGTCTGCAAATTTAGTAACCCACCCTTCTACGCCCTCATCCAGGTCATTTATAAAAATGACGAACAGGAGTGGACCCAACACTGACCCTTGCAGTACGCCGCTAGTAACTGGACTCCAGGATGAACATGTTCCATCAACCACAACCCTCTGTCTTCTTTCAGCAAGCCAATTACTGATCCAAACTGCTATGTCTCCCACTATCCCATTCATCCATGTGCTTATCTAAGGATTGTTTAAATCTCCCTAATGCGGCTGAGTTGATTACATTAAAAGGTTGGGCATCCCACGCCCTTACCACTCTCTGTGTAAAGAACCTGCCTCCGACATCTGTCTTAAATCTTTGGGCTGCACGGTGGCTCAGTAGTTAGCACTGCTGCCTCACAGCACCAGGGACCTGGGTTCAATTCCCGCCTCGGGCAACTGTCTGCGTGGAGTTTGCACATTCTCCCCGTGTCTGCGTGGGTTTCCTCCCACAGTCCAAAGATGTGCAGGTTAGGTGAATTGACCGTGCTAAATTGCCCGTAGTGTTAGGTGCATTAGATAGGGTAGGGGAATGGGTGTGGGTGGGTTACTCTGCGGAGGGTCGGTGTGGACCTGTTGGGCCGAAGGGCCTGTTTCCATACTGTAGGGAATCTAATCTAATCGAAACCTACCACCCCTCAACTTGTAGTTATGCCCCCTTGTACAAGCCGATGTCATCATCCTAGGAAAGAGACTTTCACTGTCTACCCTATCTGGTCATCTTGCATGTCTCTGTCAAATCCCCCCTTAGCCTTCTTCTTTGCAATGAGAACAGACCCAAGTCTCTCAGCCTTTCCTCATGAGACCGTTCCCCCCAGCCCAGGCAACGTCCTGGTCAATCTCCTCTGCACCAATCCTTCCCGAAATGTGGGGACCAGAACTGCACACAATATTCCAAGCGTGCGGCCGCGCCGGTGTTTTGTTGAGCTGCAGCGTGGTATTGCGGCTCCGGAACTCAACCCCTCTACCAATGAAACCTCACACACCGTCCGCCTTCTCAACGTCACTATCCACCTGGTGGGTGGGGGGCAACTTCCAGGGATCCATTGCACACGGACTCCAAGGTCCCTCCGCACGTCCACACGACCAAGAGTCTTTCCATCGACCCAGTGCAACTTCCAGGGATCCATTGCACACGGACTCCAAGGTCCCTCCGCACGTCCACACGACTAAGAGTCTTTCCATCGACCCAGTGCTCTGCCTTCCTCGCTTGGTCTCCCTCACCCGTCCGCGGCCAATACTTGGATGTCGTCCGTAAACCCGCTAACCATCCCCCGCTTTC
>NW_028270191.1:28005441-28025441 GCF_037043375.1 Chiloscyllium plagiosum | reverse complement strand
GTGTGTCACCCCCTACACCCCCCTACACCCCCTCCCTATCTCTGTGTGTGTCACCACCTCCAGCCCCCTACACCCCCTCCCTATTTCTGTGTGTGTCACCCCCTCCAGCCCCCTACACCCCCTCCCTATCTCTGTGTGTCACCCCCTACACCCCCCTACACCCCCTCCCTATCTCTGTGTGTGTCACCCCCTCCAGCCCCCTACACCCCCTCCCTATCTCTGTGTGTGTCACCCCCTCCAGCCCCCTACACCCCCTCCCTATCTCTGTGTGTGTCACCCCCTCCAGCCCCCCTACACCCCCTCCCTATCTCTGTGTGTGTCACCCCCCTCCAGCCCCCTACACCCCCTCCCTATCTCTGTGTGTCACCCCCTACACCCCCCTACACCCCCTCCCTATCTCTGTGTGTGTCACCACCTCCAGCCCCCTACACCCCCTCCCTATTTCTGTGTGTGTCACCCCCTCCAGCCCACTACACCCCCTCCCTATCTCTGTGTGTGTCACCTCCTCCGGCCCCCTACACCCCCTCCCTATCTCTGTGTGTGTCACCCCCTCCGGCCCCCTACACCCCCTCCCTATCTCTGTGTGTGTCACCCCCTCCGGCCCCCTACACCCCCCTCCCTATCTCTGTGTGTGTCACCCCCTCCAGCCCCTACACCCCCTCCCTATCTCTGTGTGTGTCACCCCCCTCCAGCCCCCTACACCCCCTCCCTATCTCTGTGTGTGTCACTCTCTCCAGCCCCCTACACCCCCTCCCTATCTCTGTGTGTGTCACCCCCTCCAGCCCCCTACACCCCCTCCCTATCTCTGTGTGTGTCACCCCCTCCAGCCCCCTACACCCCCTCCCTATCTCTGTGTGTGTCACCCACTCCGGCCCCTACACGCCCTCCCTATCTCTGTGTGTGTCACCCCCTCCAGCCCACTACACCCCCTCCCTATCTCTGTGTGTGTCACCCCCTCCAGCCCACTACACCCCCTCCCTATCTCTGTGTGTGTCACCCCCTCCAGTCCCCTACACCCCCTCCCTATCTCTGTGTGTGTCACTCCCTCCGGCCCCCTACACCCCCCTCCCTATCTCTGTGTGTGTCACTCTCTCCAGCCCCCTACACCCCCTCCCTATCTCTGTGTGTGTCACCCCCTCCAGCCCCCTACACCCCCTCCCTATCTCTGTGTGTGTCACCCCCTCCAGCCCCCTACACCCCCTCCCTATCTCTGTGTGTGTCACCCCCTCCAGCCCCCCTACACCCCCTCCCTATCTCTGTGTGTGTCACCCCCCTCCAGCCCCCTACACCCCCTCCCTATCTCTGTGTGTCACCCCCTACACCCCCCTACACCCCCTCCCTATCTCTGTGTGTGTCACCACCTCCAGCCCCCTACACCCCCTCCCTATTTCTGTGTGTGTCACCCCCTCCAGCCCCCCTACACCCCCTCCCTATCTCTGTGTGTGTCACCCCCTCCAGCCCCCTACACCCCCTCCCTATCTCTGTGTGTGTCACCCCCCTCCAGCCCCCTACACCCCCTCCCTATCTCTGTGTGTGTCACCCCTCTCCAGCCCCCTACACCCCCTCCCTATCTCTGTGTGTCACCCCCTACACCCCCCTACACCCCCTCCCTATCTCTGTGTGTGTCACCACCTCCAGCCCCCTACACCCCCTCCCTATCTCTGTGTGTCACCACCTCCAGCCCCCTACACCCCCTCCCTATCTCTGTGTGTCACCCCCTACACCCCCCTACACCCCCTCCCTATCTCTGTGTGTGTCACCACCTCCAGCCCCCTACACCCCCTCCCTATCTCTGTGTGTCACCACCTCCAGCCCCCTACACCCCCTCCCTATTTCTGTGTGTGTCACCCCCTCCAGCCCCCTACACCCCCTCCCTATCTCTGTGTGTGTCACCCCCCTCCAGCCCCCTACACCCCCTCCCTATCTCTGTGTGTGTCACCCCCTCCGGCCCCCTACACCCCCTCCCTATCTCTGTGTGTGTCACCCCCTCCACCCCCTCCCTATCTCTGTGTGTCACCCCCTCCAGCCCCCTACACCCCCTCCAGCCTCCTACACCCCCTCCAACCCCCTAGACCCCTCCCTATCTCCGTCACCCCCTCCAGCCCCCTACACCCCCTCCCTATCTCTGTGTGTCACCCCCTCCAGCCCCCTACACCCCCTCCCTATCTCTGTGTGTCACCCCCTCCAGCCCCCTACACCCCCTCCAGCCTCCTACACCCCCTCCAACCCCCTACACTCCCTCCCTATCTCCGTCACCCCCTCCAGCCCCCTACACCCCCTCCCTATCTCTGTGTGTCACCCCCTACACCCCCTCCCTATCTCTCTATCTCAGCAAAACCCACATTCCACCAGTGAATATACACACACACACACACAGACACGCATACACTCAGTCACACTCACTCTCTCACACACCCTCACCCATGCTCACACTCACACGCGCACACTCCCTCGCTCGCACCCACACTCACACACACAGACAAACCTCCGTCATTGTATCTCTGTAACACACAAGAGTGGGGCTGTGCAGCGTTGGAAAGGTGGAGGACAAATTCTGCAGAACTGTAGACTCCGAGACAGAGAGAGAGAGAGAGAGAGATGTCGACACACCATCAGGGGAGTAGGAATTAATCATTTTTACATTAGAGCCTAACAACCCTCGTAACATACAGTCTCTGTTTCATTGCATTCACTGCATCAGTGTGTGATATAGGTCCCTGATAACGTTCCAGGTCCTCTGTGCAAAGCAGCATTTGAGAAAACGTCAACCCTTCTAAATCAGAATGAAAGGTGCCTGGCATATTGTAAATTATGTGTTCCACACAATTACCTCTAATAGTCACAGCCACAAACCCTTACGAAATCTTTTCCTGATGCTGCATTTCATTCCCCAGTTAACTCACAGTGCTTTTGAGACACAAACTATGGCAAATAGACCCCTCATCAAAACTCACCAACAAACTAATCCCACTGCCCCATCCGCGCTCTCCCCACATCCCTGTATCGATCCCCAAACTAATCCCACTGCCCCCGCTCTCTCCCCCCATAGCACTGTATCCATCCCCAAACTAATCCCACTGCCCCCGCTCTCTCTCCCCATAGCCCTGTATCGATCCCCAAACTAATCCCACTGCCCCACTCTCTCCCCCCATAGCCCTGTATCGATCCCTGAACTAATCCCACTTCCCACCCTCTCTCCCCATAGCCCTGTATCGATTCCCACACTAACCCCACTGCCCCCGCTCTCTCCCCCTATAGCCCTGTATCGATCCCTGAACTAATCCCACTTCCCACCCTCTCTCCCCATAGCCCTGTATCGATTCCCAAACTAACCCCACTGCCCCCCGCTCTCTCCCCATAGCCCTGTATCGATCCCCAAACTAATCCCACTGCCCCCGCTCTCTCCCCCATAGCCCTGTATCGATCCCTAAACTAATCCCACTCTCTCCCCATAGCCCTGTATCGATCCCCAAACTAATCCCACTGCCCCACTCTCTCCCCATAGCCCTGTATCCATCCCCAAACTAATCCCACTGCCCCCGCTCTCTCCCCGCATAGCCCTGTATCCATCCCCAAACTAATCCCACTGCCCCCGCTCTCTCCCCCCATAGCCCTGTATCGATCCCCAAACTAATCCCACTGCCCACCCTCTCTCCCCATAGCCCTGTATCGATCCCCAAACTAATCCCACTGCCCCGATCTCTCCCCAAAGCCCTGTATCGATCCCCAAACTAATCCCACTGTCCCCGCTCTCTCCCCATAGCCCTGTATCGATCCACAAACTAATCCCACTGCCCCACTCTCTCCCCCCACAGCCCTGTATCGATCCCTGAACTAATCCCACTTCCCACCCTCTCTCCCCATAGCCCTGTATCGATCCCCAAACTAATCCCACTGTCCCCCGCTCTCTCCCCATAGCCCTGTATCGATCCCCAAACTAATCCCACTGCCCCACTCTCTCCCCATAGCCCTGTATTGACCCACAAGGGATGCGGGATTCCAAGACTATTTTTAAGGTGAAAGGGGAGAGATTTAAAGGCACATGAGGGACAAACTGGTTTACACAGGGGTTGGTTCATGTGTGGAAGAGCTTCCTGAGGAAGTGGGGGATGTGGGTGCAGTTTCAACGTTTAAAAGACATTTGGCTATGGACACGGACAGGGAAAGGTATGGAGGGATAAGCATTTGGATAAGGCAAACTTTCCAAAGGCGAGAGTCATACCTGGCACGCAGGGAGATAGCGGTGGTTTTCGGACGTCAGTCATCTCCAGTTCCAGGATATCTCTGCAGGAGTCCCTCAGGTTCGTGTCCTCGGTCCCAACCATCTTCAGCTGCCTCACCCTCGTTCACAAGAGGACGGCGGGGGGGGGAGGTGATGTTCACCAAAGACTGCACAACATACAGCTCCATTCGCCGCTCCCCCAGACCCTGAAGTAGCCCGTGTCCAAATGCAGCAAGGTCTGGGCAATACCCAGCCTCCAGCTGACGTGGGGAGAAACTGAGGACTGCAGGCGCTGCAGATCAGAGTGACGCTGGAAAAGGACAGCGGGTCAGGCAGCGTCCGAGGAGCAGGAGAATCGACGTTTCGGGCACAAGCCCTTCATCAGGACACAAATGCTAGGCTCTGTCCATCTCCAACGAGAGAGAGAATCTAACCATCGCCCCCCTTGATGTTCAATGGCGTTACCGTCACTGAATCCCCCTTCCCCCCCACTATCAACATCCTGGGGGTTACCGTCTCCAACGAGAGAGAGAGAATCTAACCATCGCCCCCTTGATGTTCAATGGCGTTACCGTCACCGAATCCCCCTCCCCCCACTATCAACGTCCTGGGGGTTATCGTCTCCAACGAGAGAGAGAGAATCTAACCATCGCCCCCTTGGTGTTCAATGGCGTTACCGTCACTGAATCCCCCTTCCCCCCCACTATCAACATCCTGGGGGTTACCGTCTCCAACAAGAGAGAGGGAATCTAACCATCGCCCCCTTGACGTTCAATGGCGTTACCGTCACTGAATCCCCCTTCCCCAACTATCAACATCCTGGGGGTTACTGTCTCCAACGAGAGGGAGAATCTAACCATCGCCCCCTTGACGTTCAATGGCGTTACCGTCACTGAATCCCCCTTCCCCCCCACTATCAACATCTTGGGGGTTACCGTCTCCAACAAGAGAGAGAGAGAGAGAGAGAGGGAATCTAACCATCGCCCCCTTGATGTTCAATGGCGTTACCGTCACTGAATCCCCCCTCCCCCCCACTATCAACATCCTGGGGGTTACCGTCCCCAACGAGAGAGAGAGAATCTAACCATCGCCCCCTTGACGTTCAATGGCGTTACCGTCACTGAATCCCCCTTCCCCCCCACTATCAACATCCTGGGGGTTACCGTCTCCAACGAGAGAGAGAGAGAGAATCTAACCATCGCCCCCTTGACGTTCAATGGCGTTACCGTCACTGAATCCCCCTTCCCCCCCACTATCAACATCCTGGGGGTTACCGTCTCCAACAAGAGAGAGAGAGAGAGAGAGGGAATCTAACCATCGCCCCCTTGACGTTCAATGGTGTTACCGTCACTGAATCCCCCCTCCCCCCCACTATCAACATCCTGGGGGTTACTGTCTCCAACGAGAGAGAGAGAGAGAGAGAATCTAACCATCGCCCCCTTGACGTTCAATGGCGTTACCGTCACTGAATCCCCCTTCCCCCCCACTATCAACATCCTGGGGGTTACCGTCTCCAACAAGAGAGAGAATCTAACCATCGCCCCCTTGACGTTCAATGGCGTTACCGTCACTGAATCCCCTTCCCCCCCACTATCAACATCCTGGGGGGTTCCCATTGAGCAGAAACTGAACTGGGACTCAGCCCCATATCAATCCTGTGGCTACAGGAGCAGGTCAGAGGCTGGGAATCCTGCAGTGAGTAACTCCCTCCCTCCCCCGAAGCCTGTCCCACCACCAACAAGTCACGGGTAAGGAGGGTGAGGGAACACTCCCCGCTCGCCCACACGGGGGTGGGCTGGCTCCCAACACACTCGAGAACCTCCACACCGTCTGGGAGGTGGGGAAGGGGTAGCCTCCCTCCTCAAGCCCGCTCGGTGCTCACTCCCTCTGCCACTCCCTCCCTCCCATCGCTGGCAGCTGAGCTCATTACGAATGCTGGGCTGAGCTCCAACACCCCCCCACTCCCCCCCGACGCTCAGTAGCAGCTGTCTGTCCCCTCTACAACACGCGCCGCGGAAACTCGCCAAAGATCCTCGGGCACCACCTTCCAAACCCCACACCCACTTCCATTTGATAGGACGAGGGGCAGCAGTTACAGGGGGACACTAGCAAGCTTCCCCCCTATCTGGGCCACTCACATATCGGCCGTCCCTCCAGGGCCAGGATCCCTGGAATTCCCTCCCCGAGTGACGTCGTGGGTCGACCCTACAACGTACAGGCGGCAGCGCTTACGGAAGGCAGCTCACCCCCACCGTCTCTAGGGGCAACGCTGGGCCTGGCCAGTGATACCCACATCTGACAAACCTGAGGGGGGGCGGGGGTAAAGACAAGAGGCTACGGTTTTCTTGCCTTCATTGGAAAAGGCACTGAGTGTACAGATTGACAGGTTATCCCGCAGCTTTACAAAACATCAGTTAGGCCACACTTGCAAAATGGCATACGGCTCTTAAATGCTCTCCCGTTGTCATTAAGCGGCAGGATTTCCAGGAACAGCGCAGTACTGGCCCTTCGGCCCCTCGATGCTGTGCCGACCTGTGGAACCAATCTGAAGCCCATCTAACCTACACTATCCCATTCCCGTCCATAGGTCCATCCAATGCCCCTTAACGTTGGCGAGACTACCCCTGTTGTGTTCCACACCCCCTACTCCTCTCTGAGTAAAGACACTCCCTCTGACATCTGTCCTGTACCTATCACCCCTCAGTTTAAAGCTGTGCCCCCTCGTGCGAGCCATCACCGTACGAGGGAAAAGGCTCTCTCTGTCCACCCGATCTAACCCTCTGATTGTTGTTTATGCCTCAATTAAGTCACCTCTCAACCTCCTTCACTCTAACGCAAACAGGTCCCTCGGCCTTTACCCGCAAGACCGTCACAGGAGAGGCTCAAAGGGACGGTTTGAGGGAGCGCACACGGACGTGAGAGTTTTGGATATCGGGTCGGCAAGGGCGCGTTGGGCCGAAGGGTCTCTGCCCATGCTGCGCGGTTCTACGAGGATAGGAAGAGGCCGGGCGCAGGCCTTTGGGACTGGTTCTGCAAGGTCAGAGATGGGCCGAAGGGCCCGTTCCTGTGCTCGGCGATCTGCACAGGCGGCTGGCAAAACCAGGCTCCTCACCGTACTCAGGTACGCCTGGACCACAATCGTTCGAATCGCACGACGATGGCAGGGTGGAACAGAAACATTTGGAACACGGCTTAGCCAATTTCATTGAAGGGACTCGCACTTTAATCACTCGGGGGGGGGGGGGGTGTGGGCAGTCCGAAGAACAAACGGGAATGAGCCAGGGGGGGTGTTTCAGGAGATGGGACAGGCCGGGGGGGAGGGAGGTGAAGGGAGACATCAGACAGAAGGGTCGCCCCATACGGTGGGTGGGAGACAGCAGGACCCCGCAGGCGACGAGCGACAGACGGAGGTCGCCCGGCACTATTTCACGTGGTAACGGAGCCTTCTGCAAGGGAGGGGCGGAGGGAGATGCCGAGGGAGCGGGTGCTGTGGGAGGGTCAGTGCTGAGGGAGCAGGTGCTGTGGGAGGGTCAGTGCTGAGGGAGTGGGTGCTGTGGGAGGGTCAGTGCTGAGGGAGTGGGTGCTGTGGGAGGGTCAGTGCTGAGGGAGCGGGTGCTGTGGGAGGGTCAGTGCTGTGGGTGGGTCAGTGCTGAGGGAGGGTCAGTGCTGAGGGAGTGGGTTCTGTGGGAGGGTCAGTGCTGAGGGAGTGGGTGCTGTGGGAGGGTCAGTGCCAAGGGAGCGGGTGCAGGGAAAGACGGCATTGTGGATGGAGTAGGAGGGGGATGTGGGAGAGACAGAAAGGTGAGGTGCTGGGTCACTGGAAGGCGAATGGGTCGTTGGTGCTCATGAAGAAATGACTGTCAATGTGTTCCTCCAAAACACGCTTCCCACATCCCTCTGGGAATTGGTGCTTGCAGATCGGACACTCCTTCAAGGAACCATCTGCTGAATCCCTCTCCGAGTGTGAGTGTGAACCTTCCTCCAATTCACACTGTCCCCGCTCCACATTTTCTACATCTGAGCATCTGAGATACAGAGAGGGAGAGAGAGAGAGGGAGGGGAGAGACAGAGGGTGAGAAAGGGGAGAGAGAGAGAGAGAGAAAAAAAAAGAGAGAGAGAGAGAGAGACAGAGAGGGAAGGGGAGAGAGACAGAGACAGAGAGGGAAGGGGAGAGAGAGAGAGAGATACAGATAGAGAGATGCGGAAAGTGAAAGAGAGACAGAGAGTGAGAGAGACAGAGACAGACAGAGAGATAGATAGATAGAGAGAGAGAGACAGAGAGAGAGAGACAGAGAGAGAGATAGAGAGAGAGAGACAGACAGAGAGAGAGACAGAGAGAGAGAAACAGAGAGAGAGAGACAGGGAGAGAGAGACAGAGGCAGAGAGAGGAAGAGAGAGAGACAGAGAGAGACAGACAGAGAGAGAGAGATGGAGAGAGACAGATAGAAAGATGGAGAGAGATGGAGAGAGAGAGAGAAGGAGAGAGACACGGAGAGAGAGAGAGAGAGAGACGGAGAGAACAGAGGCAGAGATGCAGACAGATGTAAGAGTGCGAGAGAAAGAGGGAGAGAGACAGAGTGAGAAAGAGAGAGAGGGGAAGAGAGACAGGAGACGCATTGATGGCAGAGTGCAGAGGGAAAGAGACAGAGGGAGAGGGAGAGGGAGGCAAAGTGAGCGACAGATAGAGAGGGAGAGAGAGACAGAGAGGTAGAAGTGAGAGACAGAGCCAAGCAGAAAGAGAGATAAACAGCGAAACAGAGAGGAGGAGCGTGCAGAGATAGAGTCAGACAGGCAGATACCGACAGAGAGACAGAGCGAGTGAGAGACAGAGAGAGACAGGCAGAGATAAAGAGAGAGACGGGGAGATGAAAGTGAAACAAAGAGAGAGAGACAGAGAGAGAGAGAGAGAGAGAGACAGAGACAGAGAGAGACAGAGAGTGAGACAGAGAAAGAGAGAGAGACAGACAGAGAGAGACAGAGACAGAGAGAGACAGAGTGGGACAGAGAAAGAGAGAGACAGAGACAGAGAGAGACAGAGAGTGAGACAGAGAAAGAGAGAGAGACAGAGAGAGGCAGAGAGAGTGACAGAGAAAGAGAGACAGAGAGACCGAGAGAGAGGGTAGAGAGAGGCAGATAGAGTGACAGAGAGAGGCAAAGAGTGAGACAGAGAAAGAGAGACAGAGAGAGAGGGTAGAGAGAGGCAGAAAGAGTGACAGAGAGAGGCAAAGAGTTAGACAGAGGGAGCTTTACCCTGTATCTAAAACCCTGGCCTGGAAGTGGGGGATGGTGTAGAGGGAGCTTTACTCTGTATCTAACCCCCTGTCCCTGGGAGTGGGGGACGTTGTAGAGGAAGCTTTACTCTGTATCTAACCCCTGTCCCTGGGAGTGGGGGACGGTGTAGAGGGAGCTTTACTCTGTCTCTAACCCCCTGTCCCTGGGAGTGGGGGACGGTGTAGAAGGAGCTTTACTCTGTCTCTAACCCCCTCTGTCCCTGGCAGTGGGGGATAGTGTAGAGGGAGCTTTACTCTGTATCTAACCCCCTGTCCCTAGGAGTGGGGGACGGTGTAGAGGGAGCTTTACTCTGTATCTAACCTCCTGTCCCTGGAAGTGTTTGATGGGGTGACCGTGTAGAGGGAGCTTTACTCTGTATCTACCCCCCTGTCCCTGGGAGTGGGGGACGGTGTAGAGGGAGCTTTACTCTGTATCTGACCCCCTGTCCCTGTGAGTGGGGGACGATGTAGAGGGAGCTTTACTCTGTATCTAACCCCCTGTCCCTGGGAGTGGGGGACGGTGTAGAGGGAGCTTTACTCTGTATCTAACCCCCTGTACCTGGGAGTGGGGGACGGTGTAGAGGGAGCTTTACTCTGTATCTAACCCCCTGTCCCTGTGAGTGGGGGACGGTGTAGAGGGAGCTTTACTCTGTATCTAACCCCCTGTCCCTGGGAGTGGGGGACGGTGTAGAGGGAGCTTTACTCTGTCTCTAACCCCCTGTCCCTGGGAGTGGGGGACAGTGTAGAGGTAGCTTTACTCTGTATCTAACCCCCTGTCTCTGGGAGTGGGGGACGGTGTAGAGGGAGCTTTACTCTGTCTCTAACCCCCTGTCCCTGGGAGTGGGGGACAGTGTAGAGGAAGCTTTACTCTGTATCTAACCCCCTGTCCCTGGGAGTGTTTGATGGGGTGACGGTGTAGAGGGAGCTTTACTCTGTATCTAACCCCGTGCTGTCCCTGTGGGCGGAACGGTGGCACAGTGGTTAACACTGCTGCCTCGCAGCACCAGAGATCCGGGTTCAATTCCCGCCTCAGGCGACTGACTGTGTGGAGTTTGCACGTTCGCCCCGTGTCTGCGTGGGTTTCCTCCGGGTGCTCCGGTTTCCTCCCACAGTCCAAAGATGTGCAGGTCAGGTGAATTGGCCATGCTAAATTGCCCGTAGTGTTAGGTAAGGGGTAAATATAGGGGTATGGGTGGGTTCGCTTCAGCGGGTCGGTGTGGACTTGTTGGGCCGAAGGGCCTGTTTCCACACTGTAATGTAATCTGTAAATCTGTAACCCCGTGCTGCCCCTGTCCCTGGGAGCGTTTGATGGGGAGGACAACGTAGAGGGAGCTTTACTCTGTATCTTACCCCGTACTGTCCCTGTCCCTGGGAGTGTTTGATGGGAGGACAGTGTAGAGGGAGCTTTACTCTGTATCTAACCCCCTGTCCCTGGGAGTGTTTGATGGGGGGACAGTGTAGAGGGAGCTTTACCCTGTATCTAACCCCCTGTCCCTGGGAGTGTTTGATGGGGGGACAGTGTAGAGGGAGCTTTACTCTGTATCTAACCCCGTACTGTCCCTGTCCCTGGGAGTGTTTGATGGGAGGACAGTGTAGAGGGAGCTTTACTCTGTATCTAACCCCCTGTCCCTGGGAGTGTTTGATGGGGGGACAGTGTAGAGGGAGCTTTACTCTGTATCTTACCCCGTACTGTCCCTGTCCCTGGGAGTGTTTGATGGGAGGACAGTGTAGAGGGAGCTTTACTCTGTATCTAACCCCCTGTCCCTGGGAGTGTTTGATGGGGGGACAGTGTAGAGGGAGCTTTACCCTGTATCTAACCCCCTGTCCCTGGGAGTGTTTGATGGGGTGAATTAGTCCTGTGTGTGAAGCTGATCCCAAATGTAATGATGTACCTCACTCCTGAATCACAGCTGGAGCTCAGGTCCACACCTGGAGATGAAAAAGGCACAGTCCGATCCCACATCAGCCAGTCTTCAGTCTCCTGGTGGTAGTGGGTCAGAAAATCAATTTACAGATCAGATGCGTAATGTCCCTGCCACTCACACACACACACCCACAATCACACAGACACACACACATACACACGCACACAGAGACACACGCACACTCTCCCACACAAACGCACACACACACAATCTCACAGACACACACACAGTCACACACGTACTCTCACACACAACACACACTCTCTCACACAACACTCTCTCTCTCACACACTCTCTCTTACATACAACACACACACTCTCTCACACACATACTCTCTCTCACACCACACACACTCACACACTCTCACAGACACACGCACAGTCACACACACACTCTCACAGACACACACACAGACACGTGCACACACACTCTCACAGACACACACACAGACACACTCACAGACATGTGCACACACACTCTCACAGACACACACACAGACACACTAACAGACACACGCGCACTCACACACGTACTCTCACACATAACACACACTCTCTCACACAACACTCTCTCACACACACACACTCTCTCTTACACACAACACACTCTCTCTCACACACAACACACACACTCTCTCACACACATTCTCTTACATACAACACACACACTCTCTCACACACATACTCTCTCTCTCACACCACACACACACACACACACACACACACATTATCCCCAGCTGTGAAATGCTCCATTAACCGGCTCTGCAACCCATTACAGAGATTGAAATGAGGCCAACGATCAGCAGTTCACGGTGTACATACTAACTACGCTCGTAAAGCAACTCAACTCCTGCATCTGTAACAGCGCACTGTGCAATAAATCAGTCAAGGTCCCCGCAAAACCCAGAGAAATACGAAGCAGTTTGTGCTGATTTAGTACGGGGGGGGGGCTTAACAGCAGAGAAGAATCGATTCATATCGGTTACTCCAAGTTCTTCATCCATCTGATGAGCTCATTACATCATCAGAAAGTTTTAAAAGACAGAGAGAGATAGAGAGAGAGATAGAGAAACAGGGAAAGGGAGACGGATAGATAAACAGAGAGAGAGAGAGAGACGGATAGATAAACAGAGAGAGAGAGAGACAGCAAGAGTGAGAGAGACAGAGAGAGGGAGAAAGAGAGAGAGACAGGCAGGGAGATGGAGAGACAACAAGAGACAGAGAATGAGAGAGAGAGAACAAGACAGACACAGAGAAAGGCAGAGAGAGAAAGAGAGACAGAGAATGAGAGAGAGAGAACAAGACAGACACAGAGAGAGGCAGAGAGAGAGAAAGATAGAGAGAGAGAGACAGAGAAAGACAGAGAGAGAGAGCGACACACACACACACAACACACACACACACACAGTGTCATGGAGAGGTTCAGCTCAGAAACAGACCCTTCAGCCCAACCCATCCGGGCTGACCCAGATATCCCTAACCTAATCCAGTCCCCATTCCCCAGCACTTGGCCCATCTCCCTCTAAACCCTTCCTGTTCCTGTCCCCCATCCAGGTGCCTTTTAAATGTTGTCATTGTACCAGCCCCCACCACTTCCTCTGGCAGCTCCTCCCACACACGCACCACCCTCTGGGGGAAAAAGTTGCCCCTCGGGTCCCTTTCCCCCTCTCACCTAAAACTACCCCCCTCTAGTTCTGGACTCCCCCACCCCAGGGGGGAATAGACCTTGTCTATTTACCCTATCCACACCCCCTCGTGATTTTATAAACCTCTATAAGGTCACCCCTCAGCCTCCGACGCTCCAGGGAAAACAGCCCCAGCCTCTTATAGAGAGATAGAGCGGGAGAGAGAAAGACAGATGCAGAGAGACAGAGGGCCACTATGTGGGTGTGCCTGTGGGTGTATGAATGAGAGAGAGAGAGACAAAGAGACAGAGAGAGGGGGAGAGAGAGAGAGGGAAAGAGACAGAGACAGAGAGAGGGGAAGAGAGGGAGAAAGACAGGGACAGAGAGAGAGAGAAGGGGGAAAGAGGGGTGGGGAGGGAGAGAGAGGAGGAAGAGAGAAAGAGAGACAAAGAGAGGGACAGAGACAGAGAGGAAAAAGGAGAGAGAGAGAGAGACAGGGTCAAAGAGTGGTAAGAGGAGAGAGAAAGAGAGGGAGACACAGAGGGACAGGGAGATACAGAGGGAGACGGACAGAAAGATAGAGAGAAGGAAAGAGAGAGAGATTCACACGCACAGAGAGGGAAAGAGAGAGAGACACACAGAGAGAAGGAAAGAGAGAGAGGAAGGCATAAAGAGAGAAAGAGAGAGACACAGAAAGGGAAAGAGAGCGGCAGAGAGAGGGAAAGAGAGAGAGAGAGAGAGAGAGAAAGAGGGAAACACAGAGAGAAAGAGGGAGAGAGAGAGAGAGAGAGAGAGAGAGATAAAAGAGAGAGAGAGAGATAAAAGAGAAAGCATGAAAGAGAGAATAAGGAAAGTTATGGAAATGGGAATCAATAAAATTAAGAGAGAATACTGTGGAGCGTTTGTGACAAATCAGCATCGATACACAGACGGGGGTAACAGTGACATGGAGGGGGCACTGGGAAGGTGGAGGAACTATTCCCCATCTCGGGGGCTACACAGATTAGAGGGAAGAGGCACTCATGTCCCCCTCTGGACTGACGCAGTGATGGTGGTTACACTCCCACAGTCCGAAAGCTAACACAGTGTCATAGAACTGCCAGAGAACGCATCAACAACGACAGAACATCACTCGCTACCGCTCCTTCACACCGACACAGTCACTCAACCTGTCAACTCGAGGGTCAGCGCTGAGGGAGCGGGCGCTGTGGGAGGGTCAGTGCTGAGGGCATGGGTGCTGAGGGAGTGGGTGCTGTGGGAGTGGGTGCTGTGGGAGGGTCAGCGCTGAGGGAGTGGGCGCTGTGGGAGGGTCAGTGCTGAGGGAGGGTCAGTGCTGAGGGAGCGGGTGCTGTGGGAGGGTCAGCGCTGAGGGAGTGGGCGCTGTGGGAGGGTCAGTGCTGAGGGAGGGTCAGTGCTGAGGGAGCGGGTGCTGTGGGAGGGTCAGTGCTGAGGGAACGGGTGCTGAGGGAGCGGGTGCTGTGGGAGGGTCAGTGCTGAGGGAGCGGGTGCTGTGGGAGGGTCAGTGCTGAGGGAGCGGGTGCTGTGGGAGAGTCAGTGCTGAGGGAGGGTCAGTGCTGAGGGAGCGGGTGCTGTGAGAGGGTCAGTGCTGAGGGAGTGGGTGCTGTGGGAGGGTCAGTGCTGAGAGAGTGGGTGCTGTGGGAGGGTCAGTGCTGAGGGAGTGGGTGCTGAGGGAGGGTCAGTGCTGAGGGAGAGGGTGCTGTGGGAGGGTCAGTGCTGAGGGAGTGGGCGCTGAGGGAGGGTCAGTGCTGAGGGAGCGGGCGCTGTGGAAGAATTCACAGTGTGGAGCTCCCTGCAGCAACTTCCCCAGCAGTCGATCAGTTCACTATTAAGAGAGCAAACCACTTTGCCGAGAGATGAAGGACTTGGAGCGGTGTCTCATCCTTGCCTCGCTGAATTTACAACCCCACAGTTAATTTGTTGCAGGAGAAATTTGCATTTATATTGCAACTTTCACGACCGCGGTATGTCGCAGTGGGATTTTACAGCTACTGTGGGATGGTGCTGCAAGTTTTAATTACAGCAGCGTTTCCAGAGTTCCCCATGCTCCACATCTCAGACCTCCTGCTCAACATCGCCTCCATCCTCCCTGCTCCAGCTCCCTCAGCACTGACCCTCCCACAGCACACGCTCCCTCAGCACTGACCCTCCCTCAGCACCCACTCCCTCAGCACTGACCCTCCCACAGCACCCACTCCTCAGCACTGACCCTCCCACAGCACCCACTCCCTCAGCACTGACCCTCCCTCAGCACCCACTCCCTCAGCACTGACCCTCCCACAGCACCCACTCCCTCAGCACTGACCCTCCCACAGCACCCGCTCTCTTAGCACTGACCCCTCCGACAGGGTGAGAATGGGCGACTAACCTGTGCCTCTGACTGGCCTTGGGGGCAGGTTGGCTGATGACCACACGATCGGTCAGTCGGCTGTGGGGGACGGTCCCAACTGCCCCGCGAGTTCACAGAACTGACCGACAGCATCACCACTGATCCAGACATCAACGCTGCAGGACCGAGAGAGAGAGAGGGAGGGAGAGGGGGAGGGAGAGGGAGAGGGAGGGGAGAGAGAGAGAGAGGGGGGAGGGAGAGGGTGGGGGTGGAGAGAGGGAGAGGGAGGGGGGAGGGAGAGAGAGAGAGAGGTGGGGAGAGAGAGGGAGTGCAGGGAGAGGGAGAGGGAGGGGAGAGAGAGAGACAGAGAGAGGGAGAGACAGGTAAGAGAGAGAAAGGGGGGGAGAGAGGGCGAGAGAGAGAGGGTGGGAGAGAGGGGGAATGGGAAAGGGGAGGGGAGAGGGAGAGGGAGGGAAGAGGAGAGGGAGAGAAAGTGTGGGAAAGAGAGGAGAGGGGAGGCAGAGATAGAGAAGAGGGTGAGGGAGAGATAGAGTGGGAGAGAGAGGTGAGAGGGGGAGAGGGGGAGAGGGAGAGAGGTGGGAGAGAGAGGGTGGGGAGAGGGAGGGAGAGGGAGGGCAGAGAGAGAGAGAGATGGTGAGGGAGAGATAGAGTGGGAGAGAGGGTGAGAGGGGGAGAGGGAAGAGTGGGAGAGAGAGGGTGGGTGGGAGAGGGACAGGAGAGAGGAGAGAGAGAGGGGAGAGGGAAGGAGAGAGAGAGAGGGGGATAGGGAAAGCGAGAGGGAGTAAAGAGTGAGTGAGAGAGACAGAGCGAGGGAGGGAGGGAGAGAGGGATGGAAAGGGAGGGAGAGAGTGAGTCAGGGAGACAGGGAAAGAAGGAGAGAGTGAGAGAGACAGGAGAGGGAGGGCGAGGAATGGAGAGACAAAGAGAGGAGGGAGAAGAGAAGAGAGAGAAGAAAGAGTGTGTTAGAGAGAGAGGGAGAGGGGGGGAGAGAGGGAGAAGGCAGAAGAGAACAGAGGAAGGAGAGGGGCAGAGAAGGAGAGAAAGAGAGACACACAAGAAAGAGGAAAGATAGAGGGAGAGACAAGAAGGTGGAGAGAGGGAGACGGAGACAGAGGGGCAGAAAGAGAGGGGGGAAGGGAGCGGGATAGGGAGAGAGATGGCGGAGGGAGAGAGACGGAGGGAGAAGAGGGGAAAAGGGAAGAGAAAGAGAGAGCAGAGGAGAGAAAGACAAGAGAAGAGACAGAGAGAGAAGAGAGAGCAGGAGATGGGAGAGATGTCAGAAATTTCACTGTGAGATGTCTCCCAAGTAAATACCATGCCTCCAAACCGAGCTATGTGAACCTCATCCCTGCCAGGAACAGTATAGAGGGAGCTTACTCTGTATCTAACCCCCTGTCCCTGGGAGGAGGACAGTTTAGAGGGAGCTTTCTCAGGATCTAACCCCCTCCTGGAAGTGGGGGACGGTGTAGAGAGCTTTACTCTGTACCTAACCCCTTGTCCCTGGCTTGGAGGACGGTGTAGAGGGAGCTTTACTCTGGATCTCACCCCCTGTCCCTGGGAGTGAGGGACGGTATAGAGGGAGCTTTACTCTGTATCTAACCCCTTGTCCTGAGAGGGGGGGGACGGTGTAGAGGGAGCTTTACTCTGTATCTAACCCCCTGTCCCTGGGAGTGGGGGAACGGTGTAGAAGGAGCTTAACTCTGTATCAACCCTTGTCCCTGGGAGTGGGGGACGGTGTAGAGAGAGCTTTACTCGGTATCTCACCTCCTGTCCCTGAGGAGTTGGGAGCGGGGTAGAGGGAGCTTTACTCTGTATCTAACCCCCTGTCCTGGGATGGGGGGGGACAGTGTAGAGGGCGCATTATCTGTACCTAACCCCCTGTCCCTGGGCTGGAGGACGGTGTAGAGGGAGCTTTACTCTGTATCTAACCCCCTGTCCCTGGGAGTGGGGGTTGGTGAGAGGGAGCTTTACTCTGTATCTAACCCCCTGTCCCTGGGATTGGGGGACGGTGAGAGGGAGCTTTACTCTGTATCTAACCCCTGTCCTGGGAGTGGGGGGACGGTGTAGAGGCAGCTTTTACTCTGTATCTAACCCCTGTCCCTGGGAGTGGGGGTGGTGTAGAGGGAGCTTTACTCTGTATCTAAACCCCTTGTTCCTGGGAGTGGTGGATGATGTAGAGAGAGCTTTACTCTGTATCTAACCCCCTGTCCCTGGGAGTGGGGGACGGTGTAGAAGGAGCTTTACCCTGTATCTAACCCCCTGTCCCTGGGAGTGGGGGACGGTGTAGAAGGAGCTTTACTCTGTATCTAACCCCCTGTCCCTGGGAGTGGGGGACGGTTTTAGAAGGAGCTTTGCTCTGTATCTAACCCTCTGTCCTTGGGAATGGGGGGACGGTGTAGAGGGAGCTTTACTCTGTATCTAACCCCCTGTCCCTGGGAGTGGGGACGGCGTAGAGGGAGCTTTACCCTGTATCTAACCCCCTGTCCCTGGGGAGTGGGGGATGGTGTAGGAAGGAGCTTTACTCTGTATCTAACCCCTGTCCCTGGGTGTGTTTGATAGAGGGGAACGGTGTGTAGAGGGAGCTTTACCCTGACGAGGTGTGATTACCCAACGATGGGACTGACCTGGGGTGTTTCTCCTGGTCTGTGTCTGGATCCCTTTGTCCCTCGGAATCTGCCGTTTCTCCTTGTTCACGCTCTGCTCCAAGACCTCCACATACTCCCGGGTCTCCTGAAGATGAACACGTCATTCTCCCTCATGTCACTTCTGCTGCTATAACTACTGGTATCCCTCTGCACAGGACAACTGCCCCCGAGTGACACAGGGATCAGTGCTGGGGCCGTAATTTGCTGATAACAGCAATGTTGGAGGGCTCACGCCTGAAGCGTCGATTCTCCTGCTCCTCGGATGCTGCCTGACCGGCTGCGCTTTTCCAGCAACACACTCTCGACTCTGATCTCCAGCATCTGCCGGTCCTCACTTTCTCCGAGCAACAGTGGAGGTGCAGTGGACAGCAAAGAAAGTTACCGCGGAGTACACCGTGACGTTGATCATCAGAGTATTGTGTACAGGAGTCGGGGAGGTCGTGTTGCCGGCTATACAGGACGTTGGTCAGGGGCCCTGTTGGAATATTGTGTTCAATCCCGGTCTCCCCGCTACAGGAAGCATGTTGTGGAAGGGGTTCGGAAAAGATTGACAAGGATGTTGGAGGGTTTGAGCTACAGGGAGAGGCTGGACAGGCTGGGGCTGTTTTCCCTGGAGCGTCGGAGGCTGAGGGGTGACCTTATAGAGGTTTATAAAATCACAAGGGGTAAATAGACAAGGTCTTTTCCCCCCTGGGGGTGGGGAGTCCAGAACTAGAGGGGGGTAGGTTTAAGGTGAGAGGGGGAAAGGGACCCAAGGGCAACTTTTTCCCCCAGAGGGTGGTGCGTGTGTGGGAGGAGCTGCCAGAGGAAGTGGTGGGGCTGGTACAATGACAGCATTTAAAAGGCACCTGGACGGGGGACAGGAACAGGAAGGGTTTAGAGGAGATGGGGCCGAGTGCTGGGGAATGGGACTGGATAGGTTCGGATATCTGGGTCAGCACGGGCGAGTTGGGCTGAAGGGTCTGTTTTAGTGCTGTACGTCTTTAGGACTCTATCAGCCAATGGGGTGGCAGATGGTGTTTAATTAAGATAAGTGCGAGATGTGAAATGGCTTACTCCTATTCCCACGTGTTATCAAGAGCAGCTCGATGGTGGGACAGGCTTCGGGGGAGGGAGGTGAGTGAGGAGGGGAGTTACTCGCTGCAGGATTCCCAGCCTCTGACCTGCTCCTGTAGCCACAGGATTGATATGGGCTGGGTCCCAGTTCAGTTTCTGCTCAATGGGAACCCCCAGGATGTTGATAGTGGCGGGGGGGAAGGGGGATTCAGTGACGGGAACGCCATTGAACGTCAAGGGGCGATGGTTAGATTCTCTCTCTCGTTGGAGACAGTAACCCCCAGGATGTTGATAGTGGGGGGGGAGGGGTTTCAGTTGACGGGGAACACCATTGAACATCAAGGGGGCAATGGGTTAGATTCTCTCTCTCTCTCTCGTTGGAGACGGTAACCCCCAGGATGTTGATAGTGGGGGGGAAGGGGATTCAGTGACGGTAACGCCATTGAACCGTCAAGGGGGCGATGGTTAGATTCTCTCTCTCTCTCGTTGGAGACGGTAACCCCAGGATGTGATAGTGGGGGGGAAGGGGATTCAGTGACGGTAAACGCCATTGAACGTCAAGGGGGCGATGGTTAGATTCTCATCTCTCGTTGGAGACAGTAACCCCCAGGATGTTGATAGTTGGGGAAGGGGGATTCAGTGACGGTAACGCCATTGAACGTCAAGGGGGCGATGGTTAGATTCTCTCTCTCTCTCGTTGGAGACGGTAACCCCCAGGATGTTGATAGTCGGGTGAAAGGGGATTCAGTGACGGTAACAACATTGAACGTCAAAGGGGGGAGGGGGCAAAGTTCTCAAAGCGAAGCCGTATGCCACTGAACCCCCCCCCCCCCCCCATCAAACCCCAAGTTGTGTAACTCCTTACCCACATCTCCTTCTGCAAGGCTTC
>NW_028270191.1:27998692-28004941 GCF_037043375.1 Chiloscyllium plagiosum | reverse complement strand
GATTCCCGAGTGTGTGTGTGTGTGGGAGCCCCCCCTCCCCCCCTTCTTGGCAAGTGTTCCCTGACCCCCCCTCCCGACCCGTGCCTTGTCGATGGTGGGACAGGTTTCGGGGGGAGGGAGGGAGTGAGGAGGGGAGTTACTCGCTGCAGGATTCCCAGCCTCTGACCTGCTCCTGTAGCCACAGGATTGATATGGGGCGGGGTCCCAGTTCAGTTTCTGCTCAATGGGATCCCCAGGATGTTGATAGTGGGGGGGGAAGGGGGATTCAGTGACGGTAACGCCATTGAACGTCAAGGGGCGATGGTTAGATTCTCTCTCTCTCTCTCGTTGGAGACGGTAACCCCCAGGATGTTGATAGTGGGGGGGAAGGGGGATTCAGTGACGGTAACGCCATTGAACGTCAAGGGGGCGATGGTTAGATTCTCTCTCTCTCGTTGGAGACGGTAACCCCCAGGATGTTGATAGTGTGGGGAAGGGGGATTCAGTGACGGTAACACCATTGAACGTCAAGGGGGCGATGGTTAGATTCTCTCTTGTTGGAGACGGTAACCCCCAGGATGTTGATAGTGGGGGGGAGGGGATTCAGTGACGGTAACGCCATTGACGTCAAGGGGCGATGGTTAGATTCTCTCTCTCTCTCGTTGGAGACGGTAACCCCCAGGATGTTGATAGTGGGGGGGGAAGGGGATTCAGTGACGGTAACGCCATTGAACGTCAAGGGGGCGATGGTTAGATTCTCTCTCTCTCTCTCTCGTTGGAGACAGAAACCCCAGGATGTTGATAGTGGGGGGGGGGAGGGGGATTCAGTGACGGTAACGCCATTGAACGTCAAGGGGGCGATGGTTAGATTCTCTCTCTCTCTCTCGTTGGAGACGGTAACCCCAGGATGTTGATAGTGGGGGGGAAGGGGGATTCAGTGATGGTAACGCCATTGAACGTCAAGGGGGCGATGGTTAGATTCTCTCTCTCTCACTCTCGTTGCAGACGGTAATCCCCAGGATGTTGATAGTGGGGGAGAGGGGGGATTCAGTGACGGTAACGCCATTGAACGTCAAGGGGGCGATGGTTAGATTCTCTCTCTCTCTCTCGTTGGAGACGGTAACCCCCAGGATGTTGATAGTGGGGGGGAGGGGGATTCAGTGACGGTAACGCCATTGAACGTCAAGGGCGGCGATGGTTAGATTCTCTCTCTCTCATTGGAGATGGTAACCCCCAGGATGTTGATAGTGGGGGGGGGATTCAGTGACGGTAACGCCATTGAACGTCAAGGAGGTGATGGTTAGATTCTCTCTCTCTCTCGTTGGAGACGGTAACCCCCAGGATGTTGATAGTGGGGGGGGGAGGGGGATTCAGTGACGGGAACGCCATTGAACGTCAAGGGGGCGATGGTTAGATTCTCTCTCTCTCTCTCGTTGGAGACGGTAACCCCCAGGATGTTGATAGTGGGGGGGGAGGGGGATTCAGTGACGGTAACGCCATTGAACGTCAAGGGGGCGATGGTTAGATTCTCTCTCTCTCTCTCGTTGGAGACAGTAACCCCCAGGATGTTGATAGTGGGGGGGGAGGGGGATTCAGGGACGGTAACGCCATTGAACGTCAAGGGGCGATGGTTAGATCTCTCTCTCTCTCGGAGACGGTAA
The DNA here is from genome assembly GCF_037043375.1 of Chiloscyllium plagiosum. Lineage (NCBI taxonomy): Eukaryota > Metazoa > Chordata > Chondrichthyes > Orectolobiformes > Hemiscylliidae > Chiloscyllium > Chiloscyllium plagiosum. The sequence goes on along the minus strand of NW_028270191.1, from coordinate 28,003,301 downwards.
CCCCCAGGATGTTGATAGTGGGGGGGGAAGGGGGATTCAGTGACAGTAACGCCATTGAACGTCAAGGGGGCGATGGTTAGATTCTCTCTCTCTCGGAGACGGTAACCCCCAGGATGTTGATAGTGGGGGGAAGGGGGATTCAGTGACGGTAACGCCATTGAACGTCAAGGGGGCGATGGGTTAGATTCTCTCTCTCTCTCTCTCGTTGGAGACGGTAACCCCCAGGATGTTGATAGTGGGGGGGGGGAAGGGGGATTCAGTGACGGGTAACGCCATTGAACGTCAAGGGGGCGATGGTTAGATTCTCTCTCTCTTGTTGGAGACGGTAACCCCCAGGATGTTGATAGTGGGGGGAAGGGGGATTCAGTGACGGTAACGCCATGAACGTCAAGGGGGCGATGGTTAGATTCTCTCTCTCTCTCTCTCTCGTTGGAGACGGACAGGGCCTGGGTTTTGGGGGTGGGTTGAATGTTCCTCGCCCCTCGTCAGCCCGAGGCTGGATTTTCGCCCCGATCCCGTCGCGTTCAGGACCCGGAACGTTTCGGGATGTGAGGGAGCCGGGGGGGGGGTTTGGGGGAGGAAAGGGGCTGAACGCTGAGCGGTCGTCGGGGAACGTGACGCGCTCGGATTGTTGGCTCCGAAGGCCCTCCAGAAATGCGGCGCGTTGACTCCCGGTGCGCCGTGGGACTGATCTGTCGCCCCTCTGTGTCTCCCCAAATGACCCCTAACACCCCCCTCCCTCCCCCCGCCGCCTCCGAAACCAGGTCAGCAAAGCGGTCTGCGTCCTGACCACCCAGGCTTTTTCAAGACTGATCAAGTCGAAGGACGCTGGGAGCACCGTGGAACTGAAGAGCTGGCCCACGGTCATAGACACCGGGTGAGTTGACCCCTTGGGGGGGTCGGCGTCGGTCCTAGCCCTCAGCCCCGCTCCCCGCTGCGTCTGACCCCAACGCTTCTTGAACAAGTATTGGCCGTGCTCGTATACCTTTCCCAGCAGCGAAGGGGTTGTAAAAGACACAGACCCCGAAACGTCTGGTCGGGGGTGAGTTCCAGAGCCAGATTGGCGATAGCGAACAGACAAGGCCTCAGGGGAAAAGGCTTCCAAGGGAGGACCCAGTTCTCGAAGTCAGATTTTACTCTGGATTGGTTTTGCCTCCGGTGGAAACGTTGCCAAAGAAACAGGTCCACGCCAGTCCGTTCTCCAACTCTCTCTCTGACATCCTCTCTCCGGTCAGGGCCTGTGTTTGGATCGCAGAGTCTCTGCACGGCCAATCCAACCCTAACCTGCACATCCCTGGGCACTACGGGGACAATTTAGCACGGCCAATCCCACCCTAACCTGCACATCCCTGGGCACTACGGACAATTTAGCACGGCCAATCCCACCCTAACCTGCACATCCCTGGGCACTACAGGACAATTTAGCACGGCCAATCTCACCATAACCTGCACATCCCTGGGCACTATGGGACAATTTAGCACGGCCAATCCCACCCTAACCTGCACATCCCTGGCACTACGGGACAATTTAGCACGGCCAATCCCACCCTAACCTGCACTCCCTGGACACTACGGGACAATTTAGCACGGCCAATCCCACCCTAACCTGCACATCCCTGGGCACTACAGGGACAATTTAGCACGGCCAATCCCACCCTAACCTGCACATCCCTGGGCACTACAGGGACAATTTAGCACCGCCAATCCCACCCTGACCTGCACATCTTCTGGACTGTGGAAGGAAATCTACGCAGTCACAGGGAGGAGGATGGGGAGGGAGTGTGAGCCCGTGATTTTCTCTGATGAGCTGAGCTGGGTGGGCAGTGAGCTTTGGGGTCTGTGTCCCTTTTTATCCCCTCGATGGCGCCGCTAACTGGTCTGGCCTTCCCACGCACAAAAAGCTTCAGGTCTTTTAGAGGGACCACGCAAAGTGGTCCATCCTCCCCTCCCCCTCTGTTTAGCATTTTACAAACATCTGATTGTAACTTCCTGCCTCCCGGGCTATAATTATTCTGCCCGGTGATCGTTTCTCTCCCCCCCCCACACCTCCAACCCCTTCAAAAAACGCTGCTGCTCACAGACTTCCATTTTAAACCTGTCGGCACCAGTAGTGGGGAAAAAAAGAAACACAATCTTGTAAAGGGACCACGCAATGTTGTCGGCTCCCCCTCTGCCCTGTCACCCGATTGTAACCTCCTGGGTCGATAATGACTCTGTCCAACTCACCAGGAATAGATTCTACACCCCTCCGCGGCCCACCCCCCCCCCCCCGGCAATGTTTTGGAGCGACGTATCTCGGGTTCTTCTGTCCGCCCTTCCACCCACCCCCATCATTCCACCGAACCCCCCCATCGTGCTGACCTTCCCGAGTTCTCCAGCCCGTGTGGGAAACAGCTCCTGTGTTTGATTAACTCCGCCCCCCCTCCATCCCCTCCTTTTCCAGATGACCTACCGCGCAGGAAGCTGTCCAGCGTCTATAAGCCACCCACAGCCGAGATGTTGGCGTACCTGGACTTCAGTATCTCCACCACGGGCATGCTGACAGGGGTGAAGGTAGGGAGGGCAGCTCCATATACACACTCCCCAACCACAACCCCATCCCCCCTCCAACCACCTCACGCTGGGGGGGGGGGGGGTACGGGTCACACACACACACACACACAGACACACTCTCAATATGCACACACCCACACTCGATACACACACACACACTCTCAATATACACACACCCACACTCGATACACACACAGACACACTCTCAATATACACACACCCACACTCGATACACACACAGACACACTCTCAATATACACACACCCACACTCGATACACACACACACTCTCAATATACACACACCCACATTCGATACACACACACACTCTCAATATACACACACCCACACTCGATACACATACACACTCTCAATATACACACACCCACATTCGATACACACACACACACTCTCAATATACACACACCCACACTCGATACACACACACACTCTCAATATACACACACCCACATTCGATACACACACAGACACACTCTCAATATACACACACCCACACTCGATACACAGACACACTCTCAATATACACACACCCACACTCAATACACACACAGACACACTCTCAATATACACACACCCACACTCGATACACACACAGACACTCTCAATACACACACACCCACACTCGATACACACACACACTCTCAATATACACACACCCACATTCGATACACACACACACTCTCAATATACACACACCCACACTCGATACACACACACACTCTCAATATACACACACCCACATTCGATACACACACACTCTCAATATACACACACCCACACTCGATACACACACACACTCTCAATATACACACACCCACACTCAATACACACACAGACACTCTCAATATACACACACCCACATTCGATACACACACAGGCACACTCTCAATATACACACACCCACACTCGATACACACACACACACTCTCAATATGCACACACCCACACTCGATACACACACACACTCTCAATATACACACACCCACACTCGATACACACACACTCTCAATATACACACACCCACATTCGATACACACACAGACACACTCTCAATATACACACACCCACACTCGATACACAGACACACTCTCAATATACACACACCCACACTCAATACACACACAGACACACTCTCAATATACACACACCCACACTCGATACACACACACTCTCAATATACACACACCCACACTCGATACACACACAGACACATTCTCAATATACACACACCCACATTCGATACACACACACACTCTCAATATACACACACCCACACTCGATACACACACACACTCTCAATATACACACACCCACATTCGATACACACAGACACACTCTCAATATACACACACCCACACTCGATACACAGACACACTCTCAATATACACACACCCACACTCGATATACACACACACTCTCAATATACACACACCCACACTCGATACACACACTCTCGATACACACACGACACACACTCTCAATATACACACACCCACACTCGACACACACACACGCGATACACACACGACACACACTCTCAATATACACACACCCACACTCGATACACACACAGACACTCAATATACACACACCCACACTTGATACACACACACACTCTCAATATACACACACCCACACTCGATACACACACAGACACTCTCAATATACACACACCCATACTCGATACACACACACACACTCTCAATATACACACACCCACACTCGATACACACACACACTCTCAATATACACACACCCACACTCGACACACACACTCGCGATACACACACGACACACACTCTCAATATACACACACCCACACTCGATAACACACAGACACTCTCAATATACACACATACACACACACACAGACACTCTCAATATACACACACCCACACTCGATACACACACAGACACTCTCAATATACACACACACCCACACTCGATACACACACAGACACTCTCAATATACACACACACCCACACTCGATACACACACAGACACTCTCAATATACACACACACTCACACTCGATA
>NW_028270191.1:27963692-27993692 GCF_037043375.1 Chiloscyllium plagiosum | reverse complement strand
CCTCAGCACTGACCCTCCCTCAGCACTGACCCTCCCACAGCGCTGACCCTCCCACAGCACTGACCCTCCCTCAGCACTGACCCTCCCTCAGCACTGACCCTCCCACAGCGCTGACCCTCCCACAGCACTGACCCTCCCTCAGCACTGACCCTCCCTCAGCACTGACCCTCCCACAGCACTGACCGTCCCTCAGCGCTGACCCTCCCACAGCACTGACCCTCCCACAGCACTGACCCTCCCACAGCACTGACCCTCCCTCAGCACTGACCCTCCCACAGCACTGACCCTCCCTCAGCGCCCACTCCCTCAGCACTGACCCTCCCACAGCACCCGCTCCCTCAGAACTGACCCTCCCACAGCACCCGCTCCCTCAGCACTGACCCTCCCTCAGCACCCGCTCCCTCAGCACTGACCCTCCCTCAGCACCCGCTCCCTCAGAACTGACCCTCCCTCAGCACTGACCCTCCCTCAGCACCCGCTCCCTCAGCACTGACCCTCCCTCAGCACCCACTCCCTCAGCACTGACCCTCCCACAGCACCCACTCCCTCAGCACTGACCCTCCCTCAGCACCCACTCCCTCAGCACTGACCCTCCCACAGCACCAGCTCCCTCAGCACTGACCCTCCCTCAGCACCCGCTCTCTCAGCACTGACCCTCCCTCAGCACCCACTCCCTCAGCACTGACCCTCCCACAGCACCCACTCCCTCAGCACTGACCCTCCCTCAGCACCCACTCCCTCAGCACTGACCCTCCCACAGCACCCACTCCCTCAGCACTGACCCTCCCACAGCACCCACTCCCTCAGCACTGACCCTCCCTCAGCACTGACCGTCCCTCAGCGCTGACCCTCCCACAGCACTGACCCTCCCTCAGCACTGACCGTCCCTCAGCACTGACCGTCCCTCAGCACTGACCCTCCCTCAGCACTGACCGTCCCTCAGCGCTGACCCTCCCACAGCACTGACCCTCCCTCAGCACTGACCCTCCCTCAGCACTGACCCTCCCACAGCACTGACCCTCCCTCAGCACTGACCCTCCCCCAGCACCGACCCTCCCACAGCACCCACTCCCTCAGCACTGACCCTCCCACAGCACCCACTCCCTCAGCACTGACCCTCCCTCAGCACTGACCCTCCCTCAGCACTGACCGTCCCTCAGCACTGACCGTCCCTCAGCACTGACCCTCCCTCAGCACTGACCGTCCCTCAGCGCTGACCCTCCCACAGCACTGACCCTCCCTCAGCACTGACCCTCCCTCAGCACTGACCGTCCCTCAGCACTGACCCTCCCACAGCACCCACTCCCTCAGCACTGACCCTCCCACAGCACTGACCCTCCCACAGCGTCCTCTCCCTCAGCACTGACCCTCGGGAGGGGTTTTGGAGGGAAATTGTGAGTGTGTTCCAGGGTGGAACGGGCACTAATGAGGATATGTCACCCACAGGGTGAGGCTGGTGGAGAGGGGAGCACCCCACAGTCTCCCTCTGATCGAGTCAGGAAAGGTGAGTACCTCGTGGTTACTACGCACACCATCTCCAGTGACTTCCTGGACTGTCCGACACTTTGTTCCCTCTCTCTCTCTCTCTGTCTCTGTCTCTCTCTCTCTGACTCCTCTCCATCTCTGTCTCTGTCTGTCTGTCTCGCTCTCTGTCTCTGTCTCTCTCTCTCTCTCTCAGTCCCTCTCCCTCTCTGTCTCTCTCTCTCTCTGTCTCCTTCTCTCTGTCTCTCTCAGTCCCTCTCTCTCTCTGTTTCTCTCTCTCTGTCTCCTTCTCTCTGTCTCTCTCTCTCTCTGTCTCTCTCTCTCTGTCACCTCTCTCTCTCTCTCTTTGTCTCTGTTCTCTGTCTCTGTCCCTGTGTGCTCTAACTCTCTCTCTCTCTGCGCTGTAACTCTCTCTCTCTGTCTCTGTCTCTCTCTTTCTCTCTGTCTCTCTCTCTGTCTCTCTCTCTCTCTCAGTCCCTCTCACTCTCTGTCTCTCTCTCTGTCTCCTTCTCTCTCTCTCTCTCTGCGCTGTAACTCTCTGTCTCTGTCCCCTCCCAATGTCCCAACAGATGCTCCCGGGAGTGCGAGTGATTATCGTGAATCCTGAGACCAGGGGACCCCTGGGAGACTCTCACCTTGGTGAGGTGAGTGATTCCCTCTGCCTGGACCGGGGTGTAAAGGGGAGGGGGGGATTTGGCAGAGATGGTGCAGGGTGTTGGCGACTGAACGCGTTGACTGAACGAAATCAGCGCCCAATTCCCAGTCCCCGTGCCTAACTCAAGTCAGAGATTCGGCCCATCCCTTGGCACTACGGGGACAATTTAGCACGGCCAATCCCACCCTAACCCGCACATCCCTGGGCACTACGGGACAATTTAGCACGGCCAATCCCACCCTAACCCGCACATCCCTGGGCACTACGGGACAATTTAGCACGGCCAATCCCACCCTAACCTGTACATCCCTGGGCACTACGAGGACAATTTAGCACGGCCAATCCACTCTAACCTGCACATCCCTGGGCACTATGGGACAATTTAGCACGGCCAATCCCACCCTAACCCGCACATCCCTGGGCACTACGGGGACAATTTAGCACGGCCAATCCCACCCTAACCTGCACATCCCTGGGCACTACGGGGACAATTTAGCACGGCCAATCCCACCCTAACCTGCACATCCCTGAGCACTACGGGACAATTTAGCACGGCCAATCCACCCTAACCCGCACATCCCTGGGCACTACGGGACAATTTAGCACGGCCAATCCCACCCTAACCTGCACATCCCTGGGCACTACGGGGACAATTTAGCACGGCCAATCCCACTCTAACCTGCACATCCACGGACACTACGGGGACAATTTAGCACGGCCAATCCCACCCTAACCTGCACATCTCTGGGCACTACCGGACAATTTAGCACGGCCAATCCCACCCTAACCTGCACATCCCTGGGCACTACGGGGACAATTTAGCACGGCCAATCCCACCCTAACCTGCACATCCCTGGGCACTACGGGACAATTTAGCACGGCCAATCCCACCCTAACCCACACATCCCTGGGCACTACGGGACAATTTAGCACGCCCAATCCCACCCTAACCTGCACATCCCTGGGTACTATGGGACAATTTAGCACGGCCAATCCCACCCTAACCTGCACATCCCTGGGCATTACGGGGACAATTTAGCACGGCCAATCCACCCTAACCCGCACATCCCTGGGCACTACGGGGACAATTTAGCACGGCCAATCCCACCCTAACCTGCACATCCCTGGACACTACGGGACAATTTAGCACGGCAAATCCCACCCTAACCTGCACATCCCTGGGCACTACGGGACAATTTAGCACGGCCAATCCCACCCTAACCTGCACATCCCTGGGCACTACGGGACAATTTAGCACGGACAATCCCACCCTAACCTGCACATCCCTGGGCACTACGGGACAATTTAGCATGGCCAATCCACCCTAACCTACACATCCCTGGGCACTACGGGACAATTTAGCACGGCCAATCCACCCTTACCTGCACATCCCTGGGCACTGTGGGACAATTTAACACGGCCAATCCCACTCTAACCTGCACATCCCTGGGCACTACAGGACAATTTAGCACGGCCAATCCCACCCTAACCTGCACATCCCTGGGCACTACGGGGACAATTTAGCACGGCCAATCCCACCATAATCTGCACATCCCTGGGCACTACGGGACAATTTAGCACGGCCAATCCCACCCTAACCTGCACATCCCTGGGCACTACGGGGACAATTTAGCACGGCCAATCCCACCCTAACGTGCACATCCCTGGGTACTACGGGACAATTTAGCACGGCCAATCCCACCCTAACCTGTACATCCCTGGGCACTATGGGACAATTTAGCACGGCCAATCCCACCCTAACCTGCACATCCCTGAGCACTACGGGACAATTTAGCACGGCCAATCCCACCCTAACCTGTACATCCCTGGGCACTACGGGACAATTTAGCACGGCCAATCCCACCCTAACCTGCACATCCCTGAGCACTTTGGGACAATTTAGCACGGCCAATCCCACCCTAACCTGCACATCCCTGAGCACTACGGGACAATTTAGCACGGCCAATCCCACCCTAACCTGCACATCCCTGGGCACTACAGGGACAATTTAGCACGGCGAATCCCACCCTAACCCGCACATCCCTGGGCACTACGGGACAATTTAGCAATGTCAATCCCACCCTAACCCGCACATCCCTGGGCACTACGGGACAATTTAGCACGGCCAATCCACCCTAACCTGCACATCCCTGGGCACTACGGGACAATTTAGCACGGCCAATCCCACCCTAACCTGCACATGACTGGGCACTACGGGGACAATTTAGCACAGCCAATCCCACCCTAACCTGCACATCCCTGGGCACTACGGGGACAATTTAGCACGGCCAATCCCACCCTAACCTGCACATACCTGGGCACTATGGGACAATTTAGCACGGCCAATCCCACCCTAACCTGCACATACCTGGGCACTATGGGACAATTTAGCACGGCCAATCCCACCCTAACCTGCACATCCCTGGACACTACGGCGGACAATTTAGCACGGCCAATCCCACCCTAACCTGCACATCCCTGGGCACTACAGGGACAATTTTGCACAGCCAATCCCACCCTAACCTGCACATCCCTGGGCACTACGGGGACAATTTAGCACGGCCAATCCACCCTAACCTGCACATCCCTGGGCACTATGGGACAATTTAGCACGGCCAAACCCACCATAACCTGCACATCCCTGGGCACTATGGGACAATTTAGCACGGCCAAACCCACCCTAACCCGCACATCCCTGGGCACTACGGGACAATTTAGCACGGGGCCAATCCCACCCTAACCTGCACATCCCTGGACACTATGGGACAATTTAGCACGGCCAATCCCACCCTAACCTGCACATCCCTGGACACTATGGGACAATTTAGCACGGCCAATCCCACCATAACCTGCACATCCCTGGGCACTATGGGACAATTTAGCACGGCCAAACCCACCCTAACCCGCACATCCCTGGGCACTACGGGACAATTTAGCACGGGGCCAATCCCACCCTAACCTGCACATCCCTGGGCACTATGGGACAATTTAGCACGGCCAAACCCACCATAACCTGCACATCCCTGGGCACTATGGGACAATTTAGCACGGCCAAACCCACCCTAACCCGCACATCCCTGGGCACTACGGCGACAATTTAGCACGGCCAATCCCACCCTAACCCGCACATCCCTGGGCACTACGGGGACAATTTAGCACGGGGCCAATCCCACCCTAACCTGCACATCCCTGGACACTATGGGACAATTTAGCACGGCCAATCCACCCTAACCTGCACATCCCTGGGCACTACGGGGACAATTTAGCACGGCCAATCCCACCCTAACCTGCACATCCCTGGGCACTATGGGACAATTTAGCACGGCCAATCCCACCCTAACCTGCACCCGGGGGAGTGGAGAATGTGCAAACTCCACACCCACAGGCTGCTGCCCTCGGCTCGAATCGTACCCAGGTTTGCCGAGCGGAGATTTTCGGGATAGGTCCCAGCCGGCACATGGAAAGCCCCTCAATGTGTGCCGCCCATCAGGTAACCCTTCAGACCTGGCGCTCGGGGAGTGTGTCCGAGAAGGTGGGATTGGTGGGCGGCTGGGTTTGGGAGCTGGGCGCGATGTAGTTCTCCCGCCCCCTCTCTGATGCCCACCGGCCGCACCCTCAATGAGCGGCCGGCCCCACTGTGTGCTCTTGTCATCCCAGCTGACGTGATTGCTCCGCCAAAGAGATCCTGGCTTGATAGATCATTTAGTGGAAGATGAACAGGTCCCCTTCCAGGCCTGCCTGCAGGCCTGGCTGCAAATTTTTAGTTTCGGGAAAAAATAAATCAAACGTGTATGTTAGCTCAGTTGCGTGTGCTCACCCCCAGTCCTGTGAGCGGCGGGCCCACTTCCTGCGACTACCCAGGACAGATGTCAGAGGTAGTTTCTTTACTCAGAGAGTAGTCGGGGTGTGGAAGGAACGGTCTGCAGCAGCAGTAGACTGCCCTTCACCAGTCAGGGCACTGAGCATCGACGTTGGGACGTTATGTCGCAGTTATCCAGGGCGTTGGTGAGGCCGCACTCGGAGTATTGGGTTCGGGTTCAGTCACCTCGCCACAGGAAGGATGTTATTAAACTGGAAACGGGGGGGGTGGGGGAGGGGGGGGGGGGAGAAATGTACAGGGGTATTGCCTGGACCCGAGGGTCTGAGTTACCGGGAGAGGTTGGACAAGTGAGGGCTGTTTCCTTTAGAGACTGAGGAGGGGGGTGGGGGGGACCTTACAGAGGTGTGTAAGATGGCGAGGGGGGTGGACAGGGTGATGGCACTCAGTCTTTTTCCCCCAGGGTTGGGGGGAATCGAGGACTGGAGGGGCATCAGGTGAGAGGGGGGAAGGGAACCCGAGGGGGGAGCAGTTTTACCCCAGAGGGTGGTGCGTGTGTGGAACGAGCTGCCGAGGGAAGTGGTTGGGGTGGGGGGGGGGGGACATTAACAACATTTAAAAGGCACCTGGACAAATACACAGACAGGGCAGGGTATGGGGCAAGTGCAGGGAGATGGGGGTTAGCGCGGACGGAATTGGAACACAGATTCTTACCGTAGAGGGGCAAGTCAGGCGGGAACCACTCCCCGAATCATCGAGGGTCTCATGAACCGAGCCAAGGAACAAAGCTGGACTGGGAGGGCTGGCCACTCCCTGTGCCGCTGCTAAACCAGGCCGTTTCCGCACCCCCTCGGCACCTCTGCCTTTACAACCCCTCTCCCAAAGACCAAATGACCTTGTTAGGGTGGCCGCATCGATCACACCACCATCTTCTCGCTTCCAGAACAGTGAGTGTGTGACGAAGGGGGGGGAAGTGTAGATTGTCTCTCAACAACCCCGCTCCCCGCCAAAATCTGTTGTAAAGGGGCGGTTAAGTGACATGAACACAGCACAGTCCAGGCCCTTCGACCCTCGAGGTTATGCTGAGCTTCTATCCCACTCTAAGATCAGACTGACCTCCATATCCTTCATTGTGCCATCATCCATGGGCCTACCCAGGAGTCGCTTAAATGTCCCTCATGTCTCTGAGTCTACTCCCCCCCCCCCCCTGCTGATAGTGCATTCCACCCCCCCCCCCCCACTCTCTGTGTAATGAACCTCCCTCTGACATCTCCCCGAAACCTCCCTCCAATCACCTTCAAATGATGTCCCCTCCTGATGGCCATTCCCTCCCTGGGGGTAGGTCTCTGCCTGTCCACTCTATCGGTGCCGCCCACCATCTTGTCCACCTCTATCAAGACACCTCCCCCATCCTTCTTCAGTCCAGTGTGGAAAGCCCTAGCTCCCTCAACCTCTCCCCATCAGACCTGCCCTCCCCAGTCCGGGCAGCGTCCTGGTCAACCCCCTCTCTGCCCCCTCTCTGAAGCTTCCACGTCCTTCCTGCGATGAGGCGCCCAGAACCGAAGACGATATTCCAAGTGGGGTCTCACCAGGGCTCTTGTTAGAGCTGCGGCAAAACCTCGCGGCTCTTCGACTCAATCGTCCCCCCCCCCGCTCATGGAAGCCAACACACCGTACGCCATCTTGACAACCCTTGGGCAGCAACCTTGAGGGATCTCTGGACGTGGACCCCAAGGTCCCTCTGTGCCTCCACAGTGCCAAGAATCCTGCCTTTAACCCCGTGATCTGCCTGCCTTCCCCCACTCGACAATTAACAAGTGACCATTTGCTCATCTAACTCCCAACAGTGAACAACTTCACAGAATTAATATCAAACTGAGCAGCTACTCTCTAACTGCTGCCTGCTCCCTTTGTTGAACTAAATTCGCAGAACACAGATCCCACTGAGGGTCACAGAGACGTGCAGCACGGAAACAGGCCCTTCGGCCCGGCCCGGCCGTGCTGACCCAGATATCCCTGACCTAACCCAGTCCCCGTTCCCCAGCACTCGGCCCATCTCCCTCTAAACCCCTTCCTGTTCCTGTCCCCCATCCAGGTGCCTTTTAAATGCTGTCATTGTACCAGCCCCTACCACTTCCCTCGGCCCACATCCGTACCACCCTCTGGGGGAAAACTGCTCCCCCCTCAGGTTCCCTTCCCCCCTCTCACCTTAAACCGATGCCCCTCTAGACCTCGATTGCCCCCAACCCTGGGGGGAAAAGACTGAGTGCCATCACCCTGTCCACGCCCCTCGCCATCTTACACACCTCTGTAAGGTCCCCCCCGCCCCTCTCAGTCTCTAAAGGAAACAGCCCTCGCTTGTCCAACCTCTCCCGGTAACTCAGACCCTCGGGTCCCGGCAAAACCCCTGTACATTTCTCCCACCTCCCCCCATCCCCCCTTTCCCCCCTTTAATAACATCCTTCCTGTAGTGAGGTGACTGAACCCGAACCCGATACTCCGAGTGCGGCCTCACCAACGCCCTGGATAAATGCGACATAACGTCCCAACGTCGATGCTCAGTGCCCTGACTGATGGGAGGGCCAGTGTGTCTAAACCCTTCCTCACTGCCCTTTCCACCTGGGACTCCACTTCCAGAGAACCGTGCAGCTGAACCCCAAGCTCCCTCTGTCCCCACTCCACTCCTTAAGGCCCCGACCGTTCACCAGGAAACTCCCACCTCGGTTTGCCTTCCCAAAATGCAACACCTCGCAGTTATCGATGTTAAACTGCGTTTGCCGTTTCCTGGCCCACTTCCCCAGCTGATCTAGGTCCTGCTGCAATCTCTGATCACCCCCCCCACCCTCACTGTCCACGTTACTGCCGACCTCATTGTCTGGATTGGTTTCAAGTTGTCAACACCATCAGATTTGAATTTAATTGGTCCTGAGTCCCAAAGTGTCTTTTGAAATTAATTGGCTGATCTACCGCTCTCGGTGCGGTCTCCTATGCACTGGGAACACAGGACGCCTATTTGTTTCAGAGAACCTCTCTGGGACACTCGCGCATTAGACAAGCCCAACGGCCCGTGGCGCCCAATTGAACTACCCCCTCCCGCTCCGGCAAAGTAGGGCAGCAGCCCGAAATGTCGAATTTTCCAGCTCCTCGGATGCTGTCTGGAGCTTTCCCTGCGCCACCCTCCCGACTCTGATCGCCAGCATCTGCAGTCCTCACTTTTCCCAGATAATTTAAACTCATTGGTTACATTCAATTTGTTGTCAAAACAGCGACCAATGCTCAGGTATCTATTTCACATCTCGGTGTTAGATATTTCTAATATCCCAGTACACTCTGGGACTGCTACCTAGTCACGCCCAGCGTTAGATATTTCCGATATCCCAGTACATTCCTGGACTGCTACCTAGTCACGCCCAGCGTTAGATATTTCCAAAATCCCAGTACACTCTGGGACTGCTGCCTAGTCACGCCCAATGTTAGATATTTCCGATATCCCAGTACACTCCGGGACTGCTACCTAGTCACGCCCAATATTAGATATTTCCGATATCCCAGTACACTCTGGGACTGCTACCTAGTCACGCCCAGTGTTAGATAATTCCGATATCCCAGTACACTCTGGGACTGCTACCTAGTCACGCCCAGTGTTAGATATTTCCGATATCCCAGTACACTCCGGGACCGCTACCTAGTCACACCCAGTGTTAGATATTTCCGATATCCCAGTACACTCCGGGACCGCTACCTAGTCACGCCCAGTGTTAGATATTAGCGATATCCCAGTACACTCCGGGACCGCTACCTAGTCACGCCCAATGTTAGATATTTCCGATATCCCAGTACACTCCGGGACCGCGACCTAGTCACGCCCAATGTTAGATATTTCCGATATCCCAGTACACTCCGGGACTGCTACCTAGTCACACCCAGTGTTAGATATTTCCGATATCCCAGTACACTCTGGGACTGCTACCTAGTCACGCCCAGTGTTAGATATTTCCGATATCCCGGTACACTCTGGGACCGCTACCTAGTCACACCCAGTGTTAGATATTTCCGATATCCCAGTACACTCTGGGACCGCTACCTAGTCACGCCCAGTGTTAGATATTTCCGATATCCCGGTACACTCTGGGACCGCTACCTAGTCACACCCAGTGTTAGATATTTCCGATATCCCAGTACACTCTGGGACCGCTACCTAGTCACGCCCAGTGTTAGATATTTCCGATATCCCAGTACACTCTGGGACTGCTACCTAGTCACACCCAGTGTTAGATATTTCCGATATCCCAGTACACTCTGGGACCGCTACCTAGTCACACCCAGTGTTAGATATTTCCGATATCCCAGTACACTCTGGGACCGCTACCTAGTCACACCCAGTGTTAGATATTTCCGATATCCCAGTACAGTCTGGGACCGCTACCTAGTCACACCCAGTGTTAGATATTTCCGATATCCCAGTACACTCCGGGACCGCTGCCTAGTCACGCCCAGTGTTAGATATTTCCGATATCCCAGTACACTCTGGGACCGCTACCTAGTCATGCCCAGTGTTAGATATTTCCGATATCCCGGTACACTCCGGGACTGCTACCTAGTCACGCCCAGTGTTAGATATTTCCGATATCCCAGTACACTCCGGGACTGCTACCTAGTCACGCCCAGTGTTAGATATTTCCGATATCCCAGTACACTCTGGGACTGCTACCTAGTCATGCCCAGTGTTAGATATTTCCGATATCCCGGTACACTCCGGGATGCTACCTAGTCGCGCCCAGTGTTAGATATTTCCGATATCCCAGTACACTCCGGGACTGCTACCTAGTCACGCCCAGTGTTAGATATTTCCGATATCCCAGTACACTCTGGGACTGCTACCTAGTCACACCCAGTGTTAGATATTTCCGATATCCCAGTACACTCTGGGACCGCTACCTAGTCACGCCCAGTGTTAGATATTTCCGATATCCCAGTACACTCCGGGACGGCTACCTAGTCACGCCCAGTGTTAGATATTTCCGATATCCCAGTACACTCCGGGACTGCTACCTAGTCACACCCAGCGTTAGATATTTCCGATATCCCAGTACACTCCGGGACCGCTACCTAGTCACGCCCAGTGTTAGATATTTCCGATATCCCAGTACACTCTGGGACTGCTACCTAGTCACGCCCAGTGTTAGATATTTCCGATATCCCAGTACACTCTGGGACTGCTACCTAGTCACGCCCAGTGTTAGATATTTCCGATATCCCAGTACACTCCGGGACTGCTACCTAGTCACGCCCAGTGTTAGATATTTCCTATATCCCAGTACACTCCGGGACTGCTACCTAGTCACGCCCAGTGTTAGATATTTCCGATATCCCAGTACACTCTGGGACCGCTACCTAGTCACGCCCAGTGTTAGATATTTCCGATATCCCAGTACACTCTGGGACTGCTACCTAGTCATGCCCAGTGTTAGATATTTCCGATATCCCAGTACACTCCGGGACTGCTACCTAGTCACGCCCAGTGTTAGATATTTCCGATATCCCAGTACACTCCGGGACCGCTACCTAGTCACGCCCAGTGTTAGATATTTCCGATATCCCAGTACACTCCGGGACCGCTACCTAGTCACGCCCAGTGTTAGATATTTCCGATATCCCAGTACACTCCGGGACTGCTACCTAGTCACACCCAGTGTTAGATATTTCCGATATCCCAGTACACTCTGGGACCGCTACCTAGTCACGCCCAGTGTTAGATATTTCCGATATCCCAGTACACTCTGGGACCGCTACCTAGTCACACCCAGTGTTAGATATTTCCGATATCCCAGTACACTCTGGGACTGCTACCTAGTCACGCCCAGTGTTAGATATTTCCGATATCCCGGTACACTCTGGGACCGCTACCTAGTCACACCCAGTGTTAGATATTTCCGATATCCCAGTACACTCTGGGACCGCTACCTAGTCACGCCCAGTGTTAGATATTTCCGATATCCCAGTACACTCTGGGACTGCTACCTAGTCACACCCAGTGTTAGATATTTCCGATATCCCAGTACACTCTGGGACCGCTACCTAGTCACACCCAGTGTTAGATATTTCCGATATCCCAGTACACTCTGGGACCGCTACCTAGTCACACCCAGTGTTAGATATTTCCGATATCCCAGTACAGTCCGGGACTGCTACCTAGTCACACCCAGTGTTAGATATTTCCGATATCCCAGTACAGTCTGGGACCGCTACCTAGTCACGCCCAGTGTTAGATATTTCCGATATCCCAGTACACTCCGGGACTGCTACCTAGTCACACCCAGTGTTAGATATTTCCGATATCCCAGTACACTCTGGGACCGCTACCTAGTCACGCCCAGTGTTAGATATTTCCATAATCCCAGTACACTCCGGGACCGCTATCTAGTCACGCCCAGTGTTAGATATTTCCGATATCCCAGTACACTCTGGGACCGCTACCTAGTCACGCCCAGTGTTAGATATTTCCGATATCCCAGTACACTCTGGGACTGCTACCTAGTCACGCCCAGTGTTAGATATTTCCGATATCCCAGTACACTCTGGGACTGCTACCTAGTCACGCCCAGTGTTAGATATTTCCGATATCCCAGTACACTCCGGGACTGCTACCTAGTCATGCCCAGTGTTAGATATTTCCGATATCCCAGTACACTCCGGGACTGCTACCTAGTCACGCCCAGTGTTAGATATTTCCGATATCCCAGTACACTCCGGGACCGCTGCCTAGTCACGCCCAGTGTTAGATATTTCCGATATCCCAGTACACTCTGGGACTGCTACCTAGTCACGCCCAGTGTTAGATATTTCCGATATCCCAGTACACTCTGGGACCGCTACCTAGTCACACCCAGTGTTAGATATTTCCGATATCCCAGTACACTCTGGGACTGCTACCTAGTCACGCCCAGTGTTAGATATTTCCATAATCCCAGTACACTCCGGGACTGCTACCTAGTCACGCCCAGTGTTAGATATTTCCGATATCCCAGTACACTCCGGGACTGCTACCTAGTCACACCCAGTGTTAGATATTTCCGATATCCCAGTACACTCTGGGACCGCTACCTAGTCACGCCCAGTGTTAGATATTTCCATAATCCCAGTACACTCCGGGACTGCTACCTAGTCACGCCCAGTGTTAGATATTTCCGATATCCCAGTACACTCCGGGACTGCTACCTAGTCACGCCCAGTGTTAGATATTTCCGATATCCCAGTACACTCTGGGACCGCTACCTAGTCACGCCCAGTGTTAGATATTTCCGATATCCCAGTACACTCTGGGACTGCTACCTAGTCATGCCCAGTGTTAGATATTTCCGATATCCCAGTACACTCCGGGACTGCTACCTAGTCACGCCCAGTGTTAGATATTTCCGATATCCCAGTACACTCCGGGACCGCTACCTAGTCACGCCCAGTGTTAGATATTTCCGATATCCCAGTACACTCCGGGACCGCTACCTAGTCACGCCCAGTGTTAGATATTTCCGATATCCCAGTACACTCCGGGACTGCTACCTAGTCACACCCAGTGTTAGATATTTCCGATATCCCAGTACACTCTGGGACCGCTACCTAGTCACGCCCAGTGTTAGATATTTCCGATATCCCAGTACACTCTGGGACCGCTACCTAGTCACACCCAGTGTTAGATATTTCCGATATCCCAGTACACTCTGGGACTGCTACCTAGTCACGCCCAGTGTTAGATATTTCCGATATCCCGGTACACTCTGGGACCGCTACCTAGTCACACCCAGTGTTAGATATTTCCGATATCCCAGTACACTCTGGGACCGCTACCTAGTCACGCCCAGTGTTAGATATTTCCGATATCCCGGTACACTCTGGGACCGCTACCTAGTCACACCCAGTGTTAGATATTTCCGATATCCCAGTACACTCTGGGACCGCTACCTAGTCACGCCCAGTGTTAGATATTTCCGATATCCCAGTACACTCTGGGACTGCTACCTAGTCACACCCAGTGTTAGATATTTCCGATATCCCAGTACACTCTGGGACCGCTACCTAGTCACACCCAGTGTTAGATATTTCCGATATCCCAGTACACTCTGGGACCGCTACCTAGTCACACCCAGTGTTAGATATTTCCGATATCCCAGTACACTCCGGGACCGCTGCCTAGTCACGCCCAGTGTTAGATATTTCCGATATCCCAGTACACTCTGGGACCGCTACCTAGTCATGCCCAGTGTTAGATATTTCCGATATCCCGGTACACTCCGGGACTGCTACCTAGTCACGCCCAGTGTTAGATATTTCCGATATCCCAGTACACTCCGGGACTGCTACCTAGTCACACCCAGCGTTAGATATTTCCGATATCCCAGTACACTCTGGGACTGCTACCTAGTCACGCCCAGTGTTAGATATTTCCGATATCCCAGTACACTCTGGGATTGCTACCTAGTCACGCCCAGTGTTAGATATTTCCGATATCCCAGTACACTCTGGGACTGCTACCTAGTCATGCCCAGTGTTAGATATTTCCGATATCCCGGTACACTCCGGGATGCTACCTAGTCGCACCCAGTGTTAGATATTTCCGATATCCCAGTACACTCCGGGACTGCTACCTAGTCACGCCCAGTGTTAGATATTTCCGATATCCCAGTACACTCTGGGACTGCTACCTAGTCACACCCAGTGTTAGATATTTCCGATATCCCAGTACACTCTGGGACCGCTACCTAGTCACGCCCAGTGTTAGATATTTCCGATATCCCAGTACACTCCGGGACGGCTACCTAGTCACGCCCAGTGTTAGATATTTCCGATATCCCAGTACACTCCGGGACTGCTACCTAGTCACACCCAGCGTTAGATATTTCCGATATCCCAGTACACTCCGGGACCGCTACCTAGTCACGCCCAGTGTTAGATATTTCCGATATCCCAGTACACTCTGGGACTGCTACCTAGTCACGCCCAGTGTTAGATATTTCCGATATCCCAGTACACTCTGGGACTGCTACCTAGTCACGCCCAGTGTTAGATATTTCCGATATCCCAGTACACTCCGGGACTGCTACCTAGTCACGCCCAGTGTTAGATATTTCCTATATCCCAGTACACTCCGGGACTGCTACCTAGTCACGCCCAGTGTTAGATATTTCCGATATCCCAGTACACTCTGGGACTGCTACCTAATCACGCCCAGTGTTAGATATTTCCGATATCCCAGTACACTCCGGGACTGCTACCTAGTCACGCCCAATGTTAGATATTTCCGATATCCCAGTACACTCCGGGACTGCTACCTAGTCACGCCCAGTGTTAGATATTTCCGATATCCCAGTACACTCTGGGACTGCTACCTAGTCACACCCAGTGTTAGATATTTCCGATATCCCAGTACACTCCGGGACCGCTACCTAGTCACGCCCAGTGTTAGATATTTCCGATATCCCAGTACACTCCGGGACCGCTACCTAGTCACACCCAGTGTTAGATATTTCCGATATTCCAGTACACTCTGGGACCGCTACCTAGTCACGCCCAGTGTTAGATATTTCCGATATCCCAGTACACTCCGGGACTGCTACCTAGTCACGCCCAGTGTTAGATATTTCCGATATCCCAGTACACTCTGGGACCGCTACCTAGTCACGCCCAGTGTTAGATATTTCCGATATCCCAGTACACTCCGGGACTGCTACCTAGTCACGCCCAGTGTTAGATATTTCCGATATCCCAGTACACTCTGGGACTGCTACCTAGTCACGCCCAGTGTTAGATATTTCCGATATCCCAGTACACTCTGGGACTGCTACCTAGTCACACCCAGTGTTAGATATTTCCGATATCCCAGTACACTCTGGGACCGCTACCTAGTCACGCCCAGTGTTAGATATTTCCGATATCCCAGTACACTCTGGGACTGCTACCTAGTCACGCCCAGTGTTAGATATTTCCGATATCCCAGTACACTCCGGGACTGCTACCTAGTCACACCCAGTGTTAGATATTTCCGATATCCCAGTACACTCTGGGACCGCTACCTAGTCACACCCAGTGTTAGATATTTCCGATATCCCAGTACACTCCGGGACTGCTACCTAGTCACACCCAGTGTTAGATATTTCCGATATCCCAGTACACTCTGGGACCGCTACCTAGTCACACCCAGTGTTAGATATTTCCGATATCCCAGTACACTCTGGGACCGCTGCCTAGTCACGCCCAGGGTTAGATATTTCCGATATCCCAGTACACTCTGGGACTGCTACCTAGTCACGCCCAGTGTTAGATATTTCCGATATCCCAGTACACTCCGGGACTGCTACCTAGTCACACCCAGCGTTAGATATTTCCGATATCCCAGTACACTCTGGGACCGCTACCTAGTCACGCCCAGTGTTAGATATTTCCGATATCCCAGTACACTCCGGGACTGCTACCTAGTCACGCCCAGTGTTAGATATTTCCGATATCCCAGTACACTCCGGGACTGCTACCTAATCACGCCAAGTGTTAGATATTTCCGATATCCCAGTACACTCCGGGACTGCTACCTAGTCACGCCCAGTGTTAGATATTTCCGATATCCCAGTACACTCTGGGACCGCTACCTAGTCACGCCCAGTGTTAGATATTTCCGATATCCCAGTACACTCCGGGACCGCTACCTAGTCACGCCCAGTGTTAGATATTTCCGATATCCCAGTACACTCTGGGACCGCTACCTAGTCACGCCCAGTGTTAGATATTTCCGATATCGCAGTACACTCTGGGACTGCTACCTAGTCACGCCCAGTGTTAGATATTTCCGATATCCCAGTACACTCCGGGACTGCTACCTAGTCACACCCAGTGTTAGATATTTCCGATATCCCAGTACACTCTGGGACTGCTACCTAGTCACGCCCAGTGTTAGATATTTCCGATATCCCAGTACACTCCGGGACTGCTACCTAGTCACACCCAGTGTTAGATATTTCCGATATCCCAGTACACTCTGGGACTGCTACCTAGTCACACCCAGTGTTAGATATTTCCGATATCCCAGTACACTCCGGGACCGCTACCTAGTCACGCCCAGTGTTAGATATTTCCGATATCCCAGTACACTCTGGGACTGCTACCTAGTCACGCCCAGTGTTAGATATTTCCGATATCCCAGTACACTCCGGGACCGCTACCTAGTCACGCCCAGTGTTAGATATTTCCGATATTCCAGTACACTCTGGGACCGCTACCTAGTCACGCCCAGTGTTAGATATTTCCGATATCCCAGTACACTCCGGGACTGCTACCTAGTCACGCCCAGTGTTAGATATTTCCGATATCCCAGTACACTCCGGGACTGCTACCTAGTCACGCCCAGTGTTAGATATTTCCGATATCCCAGTACACTCTGGGACCGCTACCTAGTCACGCCCAGTGTTAGATATTTCCGATATCCCAGTACACTCCGGGACTGCTACCTAGTCACGCCCAGTGTTAGATATTTCCGATATCCCAGTACACTCTGGGACTGCTACCTAGTCACGCCCAGTGTTAGATATTTCCGATATCCCAGTACACTCTGGGACTGCTACCTAGTCACACCCAGTGTTAGATATTTCCGATATCCCAGTACACTCTGGGACCGCTACCTAGTCACGCCCAGTGTTAGATATTTCCGATATCCCAGTACACTCTGGGACTGCTACCTAGTCACGCCCAGTGTTAGATATTTCCGATATCCCAGTACACTCCGGGACTGCTACCTAGTCACACCCAGTGTTAGATATTTCCGATATCCCAGTACACTCTGGGACCGCTACCTAGTCACACCCAGTGTTAGATATTTCCGATATCCCAGTACACTCCGGGACTGCTACCTAGTCACACCCAGTGTTAGATATTTCCGATATCCCAGTACACTCTGGGACCGCTACCTAGTCACACCCAGTGTTAGATATTTCCGATATCCCAGTACACTCTGGGACCGCTGCCTAGTCACGCCCAGGGTTAGATATTTCCGATATCCCAGTACACTCTGGGACTGCTACCTAGTCACGCCCAGTGTTAGATATTTCCGATATCCCAGTACACTCCGGGACTGCTACCTAGTCACACCCAGCGTTAGATATTTCCGATATCCCAGTACACTCTGGGACCGCTACCTAGTCACGCCCAGTGTTAGATATTTCCGATATCCCAGTACACTCCGGGACTGCTACCTAGTCACGCCCAGTGTTAGATATTTCCGATATCCCAGTACACTCCGGGACCGCTACCTAATCACGCCCAGTGTTAGATATTTCCGATATCCCAGTACACTCCGGGACTGCTACCTAGTCACGCCCAGTGTTATTTATTTCCGATATCCCAGTACACTCTGGGACCGCTACCTAGTCACGCCCAGTGTTAGATATTTCCGATATCCCAGTACACTCTGGGACTGCTACCTAGTCACGCCCAGTGTTAGATATTTCCGATATCCCAGTACACTCCGGGACTGCTACCTAGTCACACCCAGTGTTAGATATTTCCGATATCCCAGTACACTCTGGGACCGCTACCTAGTCACACCCAGTGTTAGATATTTCCGATATCCCAGTACACTCCGGGACTGCTACCTAGTCACACCCAGTGTTAGATATTTCCGATATCCCAGTACACTCTGGGATCGCTACCTAGTCACACCCAGTGTTAGATATTTCCGATATCCCAGTACACTCTGGGACCGCTGCCTAGTCACGCCCAGGGTTAGATATTTCCGATATCCCAGTACACTCTGGGACTGCTACCTAGTCACGCCCAGTGTTAGATATTTCCGATATCCCGGTACACTCCGGGACTGCTACCTAGTCACGCCCAGTGTTAGATATTTCCGATATCCCAGTACACTCTGGGACTGCTACCTAGTCACGCCCAGTGTTAGATATTTCCGATATCCCAGTACACTCTGGGACTGCTACCTAGTCACACCCAGTGTTAGATATTTCCGATATCCCAGTACACTCCGGGACTGCTACCTAGTCACGCCCAGTGTTAGATATTTCCGATATCCCAGTACAGTCTGGGACTGCTACCTAGTCACGCCCAGTGTTAGATATTTCCGATATCCCAGTACACTCCGGGACTGCTACCTAGTCACACCCAGTGTTAGATATTTCCGATATCCCAGTACACTCTGGGACTGCTACCTAGTCACGCCCAGTGTTAGATATTTCCGATATCCCAGTACACTCCGGGACTGCTACCTAGTCACGCCCAGTGTTAGATATTTCCGATATCCCAGTACACTCCGGGACTGCTACCTAGTCACGCCCAGTGTTAGATATTTCCGATATCCCAGTACACTCCGGGACTGCTACCTAGTCACGCCCAGTGTTAGATATTTCCGATATCCCAGTACACTCCGGGACTGCTACCTAGTCACACCCAGTGTTAGATATTTCCGATATCCCAGTACACTCTGGGACTGCTACCTAGTCACGCCCAGTGTTAGATATTTCCGATATCCCAGTACACTCCGGGACTGCTACCTAGTCACACCCAGTGTTAGATATTTCCGATATCCCAGTACACTCTGGGACCGCTACCTAGTCACGCCCAGTGTTAGATATTTCCGATATCCCAGTACAATCTGGGACTGCTACCTAGTCACACCCAGTGTTAGATATTTCCGATATCCCAGTACACTCCGGGACTGCTACCTAGTCACGCCCAGTGTTAGATATTTCCGATATCCCAGTACACTCCGGGACTGCTACCTAGTCACACCCAGTGTTAGATATTTCCGATATCCCAGTACACTCCGGGACCGCTACCTAGTCACGCCCAGTGTTAGATATTTCCGATATCCCAGTACACTCCGGGACTGCTACCTAGTCACGCCCAGTGTTAGATATTTCCAATATCCCAGTACACTCCGGGACCGCTACCTAGTCACACCCAGTGTTAGATATTTCCGATATCCCAGTACACTCCGGGACTGCTACCTAGTCACACCCAGTGTTAGATATTTCCGATATCCCAGTACACTCTGGGATCGCTACCTAGTCACACCCAGTGTTAGATATTTCCGATATCCCAGTACACTCTGGGACCGCTGCCTAGTCACGCCCAGGGTTAGATATTTCCGATATCCCAGTACACTCTGGGACTGCTACCTAGTCACGCCCAGTGTTAGATATTTCCGATATCCCAGTACACTCCGGGACTGCTACCTAGTCACACCCAGCGTTAGATATTTCCGATATCCCAGTACACTCTGGGACCGCTACCTAGTCACGCCCAGTGTTAGATATTTCCGATATCCCAGTACACTCCGGGACTGCTACCTAGTCACACCCAGTGTTAGATATTTCCGATATCCCAGTACACTCTGGGACCGCTACCTAGTCACGCCCAGTGTTAGATATTTCCATAATCCCAGTACACTCTGGGACTGCTACCTAGTCACGCCCAGTGTTAGATATTTCCGATATCCCAGTACACTCTGGGACTGCTACCTAGTCACGCCCAGTGTTAGATATTTCCGATATCCCAGTACACTCTGGGACTGCTACCTAGTCACGCCCAGTGTTAGATATTTCCGATATCCCAGTACACTCCGGGACCGCTACCTAGTCACGCCCAATGTTAGATATTTCCGATATCCCAGCACACTCCGGGACTGCTACCTAGTCACACCCAGTGTTAGATATTTCCGATATCCCAGTACACTCTGGGACCGCTACCTAGTCACGCCCAGTGTTAGATATTTCCGATATCCCAGTACACTCTGGGACCGCTACCTAGTCACGCCCAGTATTAGATATTTCCGATATCCCAGTACACTCTGGGACTGCTACCTAGTCACACCCAGTATTAGATATTTCCGATATCCCAGTACACTCTGGGACTGCTACCTAGTCACGCCCAGTGTTAGATATTTCCGATATCCCAGTACACTCTGGGACCGCTACCTAGTCACGCCCAGTGTTAGATATTTCCGATATCCCAGTACACTCCGGGACCGCTACCTAGTCACGCCCAGTGTTAGATATTTCCGATATCCCAGTACACTCTGGGACTGCTACCTAGTCACACCCAGTGTTAGATATTTCCGATATCCCAGTACACTCTGGGACTGCTACCTAGTCACGCCCAGTGTTAGATATTTCCGATATCCCAGTACACTCTGGGACTGCTACCTAGTCACGCCCAGTGTTAGATATTTCCGATATCCCAGTACACTCTGGGACCGCTACCTAGTCACGCCCAGTGTTAGATATTTCCGATATCCCAGTACACTCTGGGACTGCTACCTAGTCACACCCAGTGTTAGATATTTCCGATATCCCAGTACACTCTGGGACCGCTACCTCGTCACGCCCAGTGTTAGATATTTCCGATATCCCAGTACACTCCGGGACTGCTACCTAGTCACACCCAGTGTTAGATATTTCCATAATCCCAGTACACTCTGGGACCGCTACCTAGTCACGCCCAGTGTTAGATATTTCCGATATCCCAGTACACTCCGGGACCGCTACCTAGTCACGCCCAGTGTTAGATATTTCCGATATCCCAGTACACTCCGGGACCGCTACCTAGTCACGCCCAATGTTAGATATTTCCGATATCCCAGTACACTCCGGGACCGCGACCTAGTCACGCCCAATGTTAGATATTTCCGATATCCCAGTACACTCCGGGACTGCTACCTAGTCACACCCAGTGTTAGATATTTCCGATATCCCAGTACACTCTGGGACCGCTACCTAGTCACGCCCAGTGTTAGATATTTCCATAATCCCAGTACACTCTGGGACTGCTACCTAGTCACGCCCAGTGTTAGATATTTCCGATATCCCAGTACACTCTGGGACTGCTACCTAGTCACGCCCAGTGTTAGATATTTCCGATATCCCAGTACACTCTGGGACTGCTACCTAGTCACGCCCAGTGTTAGATATTTCCGATATCCCAGTACACTCCGGGACCGCTACCTAGTCACGCCCAATGTTAGATATTTCCGATATCCCAGCACACTCCGGGACTGCTACCTAGTCACACCCAGTGTTAGATATTTCCGATATCCCAGTACACTCTGGGACCGCTACCTAGTCACGCCCAGTGTTAGATATTTCCGATATCCCAGTACACTCTGGGACCGCTACCTAGTCACGCCCAGTATTAGATATTTCCGATATCCCAGTACACTCTGGGACTGCTACCTAGTCACACCCAGTATTAGATATTTCCGATATCCCAGTACACTCTGGGACTGCTACCTAGTCACGCCCAGTGTTAGATATTTCCGATATCCCAGTACACTCTGGGACCGCTACCTAGTCACGCCCAGTGTTAGATATTTCCGATATCCCAGTACACTCTGGGACTGCTACCTAGTCACGCCCAGTGTTAGATATTTCCGATATCCCAGTACACTCTGGGACTGCTACCTAGTCACGCCCAGTGTTAGATATTTCCGATATCCCAGTACACTCTGGGACTGCTACCTAGTCACACCCAGTGTTAGATATTTCCGATATCCCAGTACACTCTGGGACTGCTACCTAGTCACGCCCAGTGTTAGATATTTCCGATATCCCAGTACACTCTGGGACTGCTACCTAGTCACGCCCAGTGTTAGATATTTCCGATATCCCAGTACACTCTGGGACCGCTACCTAGTCACGCCCAGTGTTAGATATTTCCGATATCCCAGTACACTCTGGGACCGCTACCTAGTCACACCCAGTGTTAGATATTTCCGATATCCCAGTACACTCTGGGACCGCTACCTCGTCACGCCCAGTGTTAGATATTTCCGATATCCCAGTACACTCCGGGACTGCTACCTAGTCACACCCAGTGTTAGATATTTCCATAATCCCAGTACACTCTGGGACCGCTACCTAGTCACGCCCAGTGTTAGATATTTCCGATATCCCAGTACACTCCGGGACTGCTACCTAGTCACACCCAGTGTTAGATATTTCCGATATCCCAGTACACTCTGGGACTGCTACCTAGTCACACCCAGTGTTAGATATTTCCGATATCCCAGTACACTCCGGGACTGCTACCTAGTCACGCCCAGTGTTAGATATTTCCGATATCCCAGTACACTCCGGGACTGCTACCTAGTCACACCCAGTGTTAGATATTTCCATAATCCCAGTACACTCTGGGACCGCTACCTAGTCACGCCCAGTGTTAGATATTTCCGATATCCCAGTACACTCTGGGACTGCTACCTAGTCACACCCAGTGTTAGATATTTCCGATATCCCAGTACACTCTGGGACCGCTACCTCGTCACACCCAGTGTTAGATATTTCCATAATCCCAGTACACTCTGGGACCGCTACCTAGTCACGCCCAGTGTTAGATATTTCCGATATCCCAGTACACTCCGGGACTGCTACCTAGTCACACCCAGTGTTAGATATTTCCGATATCCCAGTACACTCTGGGACTGCTACCTAGTCACGCCCAGTGTTAGATATTTCCGATATCCCAGTACACTCTGGGACCGCTACCTAGTCACACCCAGTGTTAGATATTTCCGATATCCCAGTACACTCCGGGACTGCTACCTAGTCACACCCAGTGTTAGATATTTCCGATATCCCAGTACACTCTGGGACTGCTACCTAGTCACACCCAGTGTTAGATATTTCCATAATCCCAGTACACTCTGGGACTGCTACCTAGTCACACCCAGTGTTAGATATTTCCGATATCCCAGTACACTCTGGGACCGCTACGTAGTCACGCCCAGTGTTAGATATTTCCGATATCCCAGTACACTCCGGGACCGCTACCTAGTCACACCCAGTGTTAGATATTTCCGATATCCCAGTACACTCCGGGACTGCTACCTAGTCACGCCCAGTGTTAGATATTTCCGATATCCCAGTACACTCTGGGACCGCTACCTAGTCACACCCAGTGTTAGATATTTCCGATATCCCAGTACACTCCGGGACTGCTACCTAGTCACACCCAGTGTTAGATATTTCCGATATCCCAGTACACTCCGGGACCGCTACCTAGTCACGCCCAGTGTTAGATATTTCCGATATCCCAGTACACTCCGGGACTGCTACCTAGTCACGCCCAGTGTTAGATATTTCCGATATCCCAGTACACTCCGGGACCGCTACCTCGTCACGCCCAGTGTTAGATATTTCCGATATCCCAGTACACTCTGGGACTGCTACCTAGTCACGCCCAGTGTTAGATATTTCCAATATCCCAGTACACTCCGGGACCGCTACCTAGTCACACCCAGTGTTAGATATTTCCGATATCCCAGTACACTCCGGGACTGCTACCTAGTCACACCCAGTGTTAGATATTTCCGATATCCCAGTACACTCTGGGATCGCTACCTAGTCACACCCAGTGTTAGATATTTCCGATATCCCAGTACACTCTGGGACCGCTGCCTAGTCACGCCCAGGGTTAGATATTTCCGATATCCCAGTACACTCTGGGACTGCTACCTAGTCACGCCCAGTGTTAGATATTTCCGATATCCCAGTACACTCCGGGACTGCTACCTAGTCACACCCAGCGTTAGATATTTCCGATATCCCAGTACACTCTGGGACCGCTACCTAGTCACGCCCAGTGTTAGATATTTCCGATATTCCAGTACACTCTGGGACTGCTATCTAGTCACGCCCAGTGTTAGATATTTCCGATATCCCAGTACACTCCGGGACTGCTACCTAGTCACGCCCAGTGTTAGATATTTCCGATATCCCAGTACACTCCGGGACTGCTACCTAGTCACACCCAGTGTTAGATATTTCCGATATCCCAGTACACTCTGGGACTGCTACCTAGTCACGCCCAGTGTTAGATATTTCCGATATCCCAGTACACTCTGGGACCGCTACCTAGTCACGCCCAGTGTTAGATATTTCCGATATCCCAGTACACTCCGGGACTGCTACCTAGTCACGCCCAGTGTTAGATATTTCCGATATCCCAGTACACTCTGGGACTGCTACCTAGTCACGCCCAGTGTTAGATATTTCCGATATCCCAGTACACTCCGGGACCGCTACCTAGTCACGCCCAGTGTTAGATATTTCCGATATCCCAGTACACTCCGGGACCGCTACCTAGTCACGCCCAATGTTAGATATTTCCGATATCCCAGTACACTCCGGGACCGCGACCTAGTCACGCCCAATGTTAGATATTTCCGATATCCCAGTACACTCCGGGACTGCTACCTAGTCACACCCAGTGTTAGATATTTCCGATATCCCAGTACACTCTGGGACCGCTACCTAGTCACGCCCAGTGTTAGATATTTCCATAATCCCAGTACACTCTGGGACTGCTACCTAGTCACGCCCAGTGTTAGATATTTCCGATATCCCAGTACACTCTGGGACTGCTACCTAGTCACGCCCAGTGTTAGATATTTCCGATATCCCAGTACACTCTGGGACTGCTACCTAGTCACGCCCAGTGTTAGATATTTCCGATATCCCAGTACACTCCGGGACCGCTACCTAGTCACGCCCAATGTTAGATATTTCCGATATCCCAGCACACTCCGGGACTGCTACCTAGTCACACCCAGTGTTAGATATTTCCGATATCCCAGTACACTCTGGGACCGCTACCTAGTCACGCCCAGTGTTAGATATTTCCGATATCCCAGTACACTCTGGGACCGCTACCTAGTCACGCCCAGTATTAGATATTTCCGATATCCCAGTACACTCTGGGACTGCTACCTAGTCACACCCAGTATTAGATATTTCCGATATCCCAGTACACTCTGGGACTGCTACCTAGTCACGCCCAGTGTTAGATATTTCCGATATCCCAGTACACTCTGGGACCGCTACCTAGTCACGCCCAGTGTTAGATATTTCCGATATCCCAGTACACTCTGGGACTGCTACCTAGTCACGCCCAGTGTTAGATATTTCCGATATCCCAGTACACTCTGGGACTGCTACCTAGTCACGCCCAGTGTTAGATATTTCCGATATCCCAGTACACTCTGGGACTGCTACCTAGTCACACCCAGTGTTAGATATTTCCGATATCCCAGTACACTCTGGGACTGCTACCTAGTCACGCCCAGTGTTAGATATTTCCGATATCCCAGTACACTCTGGGACTGCTACCTAGTCACGCCCAGTGTTAGATATTTCCGATATCCCAGTACACTCTGGGACCGCTACCTAGTCACGCCCAGTGTTAGATATTTCCGATATCCCAGTACACTCTGGGACTGCTACCTAGTCACACCCAGTGTTAGATATTTCCGATATCCCAGTACACTCTGGGACCGCTACCTCGTCACGCCCAGTGTTAGATATTTCCGATATCCCAGTACACTCCGGGACTGCTACCTAGTCACACCCAGTGTTAGATATTTCCATAATCCCAGTACACTCTGGGACCGCTACCTAGTCACGCCCAGTGTTAGATATTTCCGATATCCCAGTACACTCCGGGACCGCTACCTAGTCACGCCCAGTGTTAGATATTTCCGATATCCCAGTACACTCCGGGACCGCTACCTAGTCACGCCCAATGTTAGATATTTCCGATATCCCAGTACACTCCGGGACCGCGACCTAGTCACGCCCAATGTTAGATATTTCCGATATCCCAGTACACTCCGGGACTGCTACCTAGTCACACCCAGTGTTAGATATTTCCGATATCCCAGTACACTCTGGGACCGCTACCTAGTCACGCCCAGTGTTAGATATTTCCATAATCCCAGTACACTCTGGGACTGCTACCTAGTCACGCCCAGTGTTAGATATTTCCGATATCCCAGTACACTCTGGGACTGCTACCTAGTCACGCCCAGTGTTAGATATTTCCGATATCCCAGTACACTCTGGGACTGCTACCTAGTCACGCCCAGTGTTAGATATTTCCGATATCCCAGTACACTCCGGGACCGCTACCTAGTCACGCCCAATGTTAGATATTTCCGATATCCCAGCACACTCCGGGACTGCTACCTAGTCACACCCAGTGTTAGATATTTCCGATATCCCAGTACACTCTGGGACCGCTACCTAGTCACGCCCAGTGTTAGATATTTCCGATATCCCAGTACACTCTGGGACCGCTACCTAGTCACGCCCAGTATTAGATATTTCCGATATCCCAGTACACTCTGGGACTGCTACCTAGTCACACCCAGTATTAGATATTTCCGATATCCCAGTACACTCTGGGACTGCTACCTAGTCACGCCCAGTGTTAGATATTTCCGATATCCCAGTACACTCTGGGACCGCTACCTAGTCACGCCCAGTGTTAGATATTTCCGATATCCCAGTACACTCTGGGACTGCTACCTAGTCACGCCCAGTGTTAGATATTTCCGATATCCCAGTACACTCTGGGACTGCTACCTAGTCACGCCCAGTGTTAGATATTTCCGATATCCCAGTACACTCTGGGACTGCTACCTAGTCACACCCAGTGTTAGATATTTCCGATATCCCAGTACACTCTGGGACTGCTACCTAGTCACGCCCAGTGTTAGATATTTCCGATATCCCAGTACACTCTGGGACTGCTACCTAGTCACGCCCAGTGTTAGATATTTCCGATATCCCAGTACACTCTGGGACCGCTACCTAGTCACGCCCAGTGTTAGATATTTCCGATATCCCAGTACACTCTGGGACTGCTACCTAGTCACACCCAGTGTTAGATATTTCCGATATCCCAGTACACTCTGGGACCGCTACCTCGTCACGCCCAGTGTTAGATATTTCCGATATCCCAGTACACTCCGGGACTGCTACCTAGTCACACCCAGTGTTAGATATTTCCATAATCCCAGTACACTCTGGGACCGCTACCTAGTCACGCCCAGTGTTAGATATTTCCGATATCCCAGTACACTCCGGGACTGCTACCTAGTCACACCCAGTGTTAGATATTTCCGATATCCCAGTACACTCTGGGACTGCTACCTAGTCACACCCAGTGTTAGATATTTCCGATATCCCAGTACACTCCGGGACTGCTACCTAGTCACGCCCAGTGTTAGATATTTCCGATATCCCAGTACACTCCGGGACTGCTACCTAGTCACACCCAGTGTTAGATATTTCCATAATCCCAGTACACTCTGGGACCGCTACCTAGTCACGCCCAGTGTTAGATATTTCCGATATCCCAGTACACTCTGGGACTGCTACCTAGTCACACCCAGTGTTAGATATTTCCGATATCCCAGTACACTCTGGGACCGCTACCTCGTCACACCCAGTGTTAGATATTTCCATAATCCCAGTACACTCTGGGACCGCTACCTAGTCACGCCCAGTGTTAGATATTTCCGATATCCCAGTACACTCCGGGACTGCTACCTAGTCACACCCAGTGTTAGATATTTCCGATATCCCAGTACACTCTGGGACTGCTACCTAGTCACGCCCAGTGTTAGATATTTCCGATATCCCAGTACACTCTGGGACCGCTACCTAGTCACACCCAGTGTTAGATATTTCCGATATCCCAGTACACTCCGGGACTGCTACCTAGTCACACCCAGTGTTAGATATTTCCGATATCCCAGTACACTCTGGGACTGCTACCTAGTCACACCCAGTGTTAGATATTTCCATAATCCCAGTACACTCTGGGACTGCTACCTAGTCACACCCAGTGTTAGATATTTCCGATATCCCAGTACACTCTGGGACCGCTACGTAGTCACGCCCAGTGTTAGATATTTCCGATATCCCAGTACACTCCGGGACCGCTACCTAGTCACACCCAGTGTTAGATATTTCCGATATCCCAGTACACTCCGGGACTGCTACCTAGTCACGCCCAGTGTTAGATATTTCCGATATCCCAGTACACTCTGGGACCGCTACCTAGTCACACCCAGTGTTAGATATTTCCGATATCCCAGTACACTCCGGGACTGCTACCTAGTCACACCCAGTGTTAGATATTTCCGATATCCCAGTACACTCCGGGACCGCTACCTAGTCACGCCCAGTGTTAGATATTTCCGATATCCCAGTACACTCCGGGACTGCTACCTAGTCACGCCCAGTGTTAGATATTTCCGATATCCCAGTACACTCCGGGACCGCTACCTAGTCATGCCCAGTGTTAGATATTTCCGATATCCCAGTACACTCCGGGACTGCTGGCTCGTGATGTGGTAGGTGCCTGCAAGCTCTCTTTGCAAGACAGGACTCACTCTCTCCTTAACGATACAGTGTACACCCTCAGCCTCATAACAGAGGGGGTGCGGGCTGATCAGGGGGAGGTCTGTGCAAGGGGAGCTGTGCGGGCTGTCGACAGGTCAGGAAGGATGGAGGGGGGGGGCGCGCTGAGAATTCTGTCTTTGCTTGGCAAGTCCCACCGGGGGACGCGGGGAAGAGAAGACGGGGTGTTGACTCCAGGATATTACTAACAATGTTCCCCCAACCTCCTCCCCTCAGATCTGGGTGAGCAGCGCCCACAATTCCAGTGGCTATTACGCCATCGATGGGGACGAGAACCTCCAGGCTGACCACTTCGACACCAGGCTTAGCTTTGGCGACGTCCACACCCTGTGGGCCAGGACGGGCTACCTCGGTTTCGTTCGCAGGACTGAGCTCACTGAGGCCAGTGGGGGTAAGTGACGCACACCATTACACACCACCCTGCGCCCACCCGCACACCACATAACCACCGCAGCCACGTAATGGTGCCCGCTCCCTCAGCGCTGACCCTCCCACAGCGCCCACTCCCTCAGCACTGACCCTCACACTGCACCCGCTCCCTCAGCACTGACCCTCCCACAGCGCCCACTCCCTCAGCACTGACCCTCCAACAGCACCCACTCCCTCAGCACTGACCCTCCCACAGCACCCACTCCCTCAGCGCTGACCCTCCCACAGCACCCTCTCCCTCAGCACTGACCCTCCCACAGCACCCACTCCCTCAGCGCTGACCCTCCCACAGCACCCTCTCCCTCAGCACTGACCCTCCCACAGCACCCGCTCCCTCAGCACTGACCCTCCCACAGCACCCT
>NW_028270191.1:27893692-27956192 GCF_037043375.1 Chiloscyllium plagiosum | reverse complement strand
TCTCCCCCCCCCCCCCCCTCTCTCTCTCTGTGGGGTGTTGGGGGGGGGGAGTGGGATGGTGTTGGAGCGTGTGTGACGTGACTGACTCCCTCTCTCTCCCCCCCCCCTCTCTCTCTCTCTGTGGGGTGTTGGGGGGGGGGGAGTGGATGGTGTTGGAGCGTGCGTGACGTGACTGACTCCCTCTCTCTCCCCCCCCCCCCTCTCTCTCTCTCTGTGGGTGTTGGGGGGGGGGAGTGGGATGGTGTTGGAGCGTGCGTGACGTGACTGACTCCCCTCTCTCCCCCCTCTCTCCGCCCCCCCCCCCTCTCTCTGTGGGGTGTTGGGGGGGGGAGTGGGATGGTGTTGGAGCGTGTGTGACGTGACTGACTCCCCTCTCTCCCCCTCTCTCCGCCCCCCCCCCCTCTCTCTCTGTGGGGTGTTGTGGGGGGGGGAGTGGGATGGTGTTGGAGCGTGCGTGACGTGACTGACTCCCTATCTCCCCCCCCCCTCTCTGTGGGGTGTTGGGGGGGGGAGTGGGATGGTGTTGGAGCGTGCGTGACGTGACTGACTCCCCTCTCTCCCCCCCTCTCTCTCTCCCCCCCCTCTCTCTCTGTGGGGTGTTGTGGGGGGGGGAGTGGATGGTGTTGGAGCGTGCGTGACGTGACTGACTCCCTATCTCCCCCCCCCCCTCTCTGTGGGGTGTTGGGGGGGGAGTGGGATGGTGTTGGAGCGTGCGTGACGTGACTGACTCCCTCTCTCTCCCCCCCTCTCTCCCCCCCCCCTCTCTCTCTCTCTGTGGGGTGTTGGGGGGGGAGTGGGATGGTGTTGGAGCGTGCGTGACGTGACTGACCCCCTCTCTCTCCCCCCCCCCCTCTCTCCCCGCCCTCTCTCTCTGTGGGGTGTTGGGGGGGGGAGTGGGATGGTGTTGGAGCGTGTGTGACGTAACTGACCCCCTCTCTCCCCCCCCCCCCCATCTCCCCCCCCCCCTCTCTCTGTGGGGTGTTGCGGGGGGGGGGGGGTGGGATGGTGTTGGAGCGTGCGTGACGTGACTGACTCCCTCTCTCTCCCCCCCTCTCTCCCCCCCCCTCTCTCTCTCTCTGTGGGGTGTTGGGGGGGGGGAGTGGGATGGTGTTGGAGCGTGGTGACGTGACTGACCCCCCTCTCTCCCCCCTCTCTCTCTCCCCCCCCTCTCTCTGTGGGGTGTTGGGGGGGGGAGTGGGATGTGTTGGAGCGTGCGTGACGTGACTGACTCCCTCTCCCCCCCTCTCTCTCTCCCCCCCCTCTCTCTCTCCCCCACCCCTCTCTCTCTGTGGGGTGTTGCGGGGGGGGGGGTGTGGGATGGTGTTGGAGCGTGCGTGACGTGACTGACCCCCTATCTCCCCCCCCCTCTCTCCCCCCTCTCTCTCTCTCTGTGGGGTGTTGTGGGGGGGGAGTGGGATGGTGTTGGAGCGTGCGTGACGTGACTGACTCCCCTCTCCCCCCCCCTCTCTCTCCCCCCCACCTCTCTCTCTCTCTGTCGGGTGTTGGGGGGGTGAGTGGGATTGTGTTGGAGCGTGCGTGACGTGACTGACTCCCTCTCTCTCCCCCCTCTCTCCCCCCCCCCTCTCTCTCTCTCTGTCGGGTGTTGGGGGGTGAGTGGGATTGTGTTGGAGCGTGCGTGACGTGACTGACTCCCTCTCTCTCCCCCACCCCCCCCTCTCTCTCTCTGTGGGGTGTTGGGGGGGGGTAAGTGGGATGGTGTTGGAGCGTGGTGACGTGACTGACTCCCTCTCTCTCCCCCCCCCCTCTCTCCCTCCCCCCCCTCTCTCTCTGTGGGGTGTTGGGGGGGGGTAGTGGGATGGTGTTGGAGCGTGGTGACGTGACTGACTCCCTCTCTCTCCCCCCCCCCCTCTCTCCTCCCCCCCCCTCTCTCTCTGTGGGGTGTTGCGGGGGGGGAGTGGGATGGTGTTGGAGCGTGGTGACGTGACTGACTCCCTCTCTCTCCCCCCCCTCTCTCTCTCTCTGTGGGGTGTTGGGGGGGGAGTGGGATGGTGTTGGAGCGTGGTGACGTGACTGACCCCCTCTCTCCCCCCCCCCCCCCTATCTCCCCCCCCCCCTCTCTCTGTGGGGTGTTGGAGGGGGGGGAGTGGGATGGTGTTGGAGCGTGGTGACGTGACTGACCCCCTCTCTTCCCCCCCCTCTCTCTCTGTGGGGTGTTGGGGGGGGAGTGGGATTGTGTTGGAGCGTGCGTGACGTGACTGACTCCCTCTCTCTCCCCCACCCCCCCCCCTCTCTCTCTGTGGGGTGTTGGGGGGGGTAGTGGATGGTGTTGGAGCGTGGTGACGTGACTGACTCCCTCTCTCTCCCCCCCCCACCCCTCTCTCTCTCTCTGTGGGGTGTTGGGGGGGGGAGTGGGATGGTGTTGGAGCGTGGTGACGTGACTGACCCCCTCTCTCCCCCCCCTCTCTCTCTCCCCCCCCTCTCTCTCTGTGGGGTGTTGCGGGGGGGGAGTGGGATGGTGTTGGAGCGCGTGACGTGACTGACTCCCTCTCTCTCCCCCCCTATCTCCCCCCCCCCCCTCTCTCTGTGGGGTGTTGGAGGGGGGAGTGGGATGGTGTTGGAGCGTGCGTGACGTGACTGACTCCCTCTCTCTCCCCCCCCTATCTCCCCCCCCCCCCCCCTCTCTCTGTGGGGTGTTGGGGGGGGGGAGTGGGATGGTGTTGGAGCGTGGTGACGTGACTGACCCCCTCTCTCTCCCCCCCCCCTCTCTCTGTGGGGTGTTGGGGGGGGGGGGGGAGTGGGATGGTGTTGGAGCGTGCGTGACGTGACTGACCCCCTCTCTCACCCCCCCTCTCTCTCCCCCCCCCCCCCCTCTCTCTCTGTGGGGTGTTGGGGGGGGGGGAGTGGGATTGTGTTGGAGCGTGCGTGACGTGACTGACCCCCTCTCTCCCCCCCCCTCTCTCTCTCCCCCCCCCCTCTCTCTCTGTGGGGTGTTGGGGGGGGGGGAGTGGGATGGTGTTGGAGCGTGCGTGACGTGACTGAC
The DNA here is from genome assembly GCF_037043375.1 of Chiloscyllium plagiosum. Taxonomy (NCBI): domain Eukaryota; kingdom Metazoa; phylum Chordata; class Chondrichthyes; order Orectolobiformes; family Hemiscylliidae; genus Chiloscyllium; species Chiloscyllium plagiosum. Next base: position 27,953,191 of record NW_028270191.1, on the reverse strand, counting down.
TCCCCTCTCTCCCCCCCTCTCTCTCTCTCTGTGGGGTGTTGCGGGGGGGGTAGTGGGATTGTGTTGGAGCGTGCTTGACGTGACTGACTCCCCTCTCTCTCCCCCCTCTCTCTCTCCCCCCCCCTCCCTCTCTGTGGGGTGTTGCGGGGGGGGGGGGGTAGTGGGATGGTGTTGGAGCGTGGTGACGTGACTGACTCCCCTCTCTCCCCCCTCTCTCTCTCTCCCCCCCCCTCTCTCTCTGTGGGGTGTTGCGGGGGGGGGGGTAGTGGGATGGTGTTGGAGCGTGGTGACGTGACTGACCCCCCTCTCACCCCCCCTCTCTCTCCCCCCCCCCCCTCCCTCTCTGTGGGGTGTTGCGGGGGAGGGGGGTAGTGGGATGGTGTTGGAGCGTGCGTGACGTGACTGACCCCCTCTCTCTCCCCCCCCCCTCTCTCTCTGTGGGGTGTTGCGGGGGGGGTAGTGGGATTGTGTTGGAGCGTGCGTGACGTGACTGACCCCCTCTCTCTCCCCCCCCCTCTCTCTCTGTGGGGTGTTGCGGGGGGGGGGTAGTGGGATGGTGTTGGAGCGTGCGTGACGTGACTGACCCCCTCTCTCTCCCCCTCTCTCTCTCTCCCCCCTCTCTCTCTCCCCCCCCTCTCTCTCTCCCCCCCCCCTCTCTCTCTGTGGGGTGTTGCGGGGGGGGGGGTAGTGGGATGGTGTTGGAGCGTGCGTGACGTGACTGACCCCCTCTCTCTCCCCCTCTCTCTCTCCCCCCCCCTCTCTCTCTCCCCCCCCTCTCTCTCTCCCCCCCCCCTCTCTCTCTGTGGGGTGTTGCGGGGGGGGGGTAGTGGGATGGTGTTGGAGCGTGCGTGACGTGACTGACCCCCCCTCTCTCCCCGTCTCAGCGCCGTGTTCAGTTGGACCAATCTGCTGGTGGTGGTGGTCGAGCTGGACAGTTCGGAGCAGGAGGCCCTGGACCTGGTGCCGGTGGTGACCGGGGCGGTGCTGGAGGAACACCAGCTGATCGTTGGAGTGGTGGTGGTGGTGGATCCTGGGGTGGTGCCTGTGAACTCGCGTGGGGAGAAGCAGAGGATACACCTCAGGGACAGCTTCCTGGCCGATCAGCTCGATCCCATCTACGTGGCCTACAACATGTGATTGGCGCGGGGGGGGGGGGAGCGGGGGCTTGTACAGATTCCGGGTGGCCCCGCGGGGTTTTTGGGGAGGTGGGGTGGGGGGGGAGAATCGGGGCGGGCTGACGTATTGGACAGCGGGGTCAAACAACCCTGAACCAACCACCCCCCCCCCCTTGTAGCTTAACGCTGATCCGTACATTTCAAGTGGTTGGGAAATGGTCAATAAAGCTCATCGTCTCTCACACCCTCTCTCTCTCTCTCTCTCTCTCTCACACACCCCCTCTCTCATGCACACTCTCACGCCCTCACACTCACTCTAACGTGCACAGTGTCTCTCACACGGACACACTCTCTCTCACGCTCACATGCACACACTGTCTCACGCGGCCACTCGCTCACATGGACACACTCTCGCACACTGTCTCACACTGTCATGCACGCACTGTCTCTCACGTATGCACTCACATGCGGACACTCGTGCTCTCTCGCGCGTGCACTGTCATGCTGACACTCTTGCGCACTCACGCGTGCACTGTCATGCGTACACTCACTCACACGCGTGCACTGTCATGCAAACACCCTTGCACACTCACACGTGCACTGTCATGCGTACACTCACCCTCACGCGTGCACTGTCATGCGTACACTCACCCTCACGCGTGCACTGTCATGCGTACACATTCTCACATGTGCACTGTAATGCGTACACTCACTCGCACACGTGCACTGTCATGCGTACACTTACTCTCACACACACGTGCACTGTCATGCGTACACTCACTCTCACACACGTGTACTGTCATGCGTACACACACACGTGCACTGTCATGCGTACACTCACTCTCACACACACATGCACTGTCATGCATACACTCACACACACGCACTGTCATGCGTACACACTCTCACACACACGTGCACTGTCATGCGTACACTCACTCTCACACACACATGCACTGTCATGCGTACACACACGTGCACTGTCATGCGTACACTCACTCTCACACACACGTGTGCACTGTCATGCATACACTCACTCTCACACACACGTGCACTGTCATGCGTACACTCACTCTCACACGTGCACTGTCATGCGTACACTCACTCTCACACATGTGCACTGTCATGCGTACACTCTCACACTCACACGTGCACTGTCATGCGTACACTCTTACACTCACACGTGCACTGTCATGCGTACGCTCCCTCTCACACACACATGCACTGTCATGCGTACACTCTCACTTTCACACGTGCACTGTCATGCGTACACTCACACACTCACACGTGCACCGTCATGCAGACACTCACACACGTGCACTGTCATGCGTACACTCCCTCTCACACACGTGCACTGTCATGCGTACACTCCCTCTCACACACGTGCACTGTCATGCGTACACTCCCTCTCACACACGTGCACTGTCATGCGTACACTCCCTCTCACACACGTGCACTGTCATGCGGACACTCTCACTCTCACACATGCACTGTCATGTGTACACTCACACACTCACACGTGCACCGTCATGCAGACACTCACACACGTGCAGTCATGGGTACACTCTCACTCTCACATGTGCACTGTCATGCATACACTCACACGTGCACCGTCATGCGTACACTCACTCTCACACACACGTGCACTGTCATGATTACACTCCCTCTCACACACACGTGCACTGTCATGCGTACACTCCCTCTCACACACACGTGCACTGTCATGCGTACACTCCCTCTCACACACACGTGCACTGTCATGCGTACACTCCCTCTCACACACACGTGCACTGTCATGCGTACACTCACACTCACATGTGCACTGTCATGCGTACACTCCCTCTCACACACACGTGCACTGTCATGCGGACACTCTCTCACGCGCGCGCTGTCGCTCTCTCGCACTCTCTCACTCCGTCTCTCTCGTGTTTGCGCGTTTGTAGGTAGTCCATTCGACGTTTGAGCAGGCAAACGTGGCTTAACTCTGCTATCATTCCTTGTCGGACCCTGCACAGGTGTGGAGTGAAGTCAGACCGTTAGCATCAAAGGCAGCCATTTTGGGAGATGGTCATGCTCCATCGCTCACCACCTGACACTGGGTTATGGAGCCTGACACTTATATCCGCACAGATAGATATACACGCACACATGTGCATACACACACATGCACACACGCTAACAGGCGCACAAAGGTGCGCGTTCAGTCGTTTCATGCGGTTTGGGGTGGGGTGGGGGTGGGGGGGGGGGGGGAGGGTGGTGGTGTGGGGAATGGTGGGATTGGTCTCCAACCAGGAAGGGGAAAGTTAGGGAACACCTCTGCACTTTTCCTCTTGCCCTAGGCCTCCACCCCCCCCCCCCCCACCCACCCCCCCCCCCCCCCCCCCCCCGAACCCTGCAGGGAGCCGGAGACTTTCTTTCCTCGGGACTCCAGCCCTTGTGCGCGTTGCAACCAGGCCGCGGTGTGCCCTGAGACTCCCGAATTCTTCGCCACCCACCCGGTCCCCGTGCGACCCGGCGTTATCTGACTGCTCCGGCGGACTCAGTCAGGAGTGTCCATGTGTGAGCCAGTCTCTGATCATCAGCTAGTCCCACCCACACGTCTGTCTGCGCAGCCTGTGTGCATGGTTCACGTGTGTCTTGTGTGTGTGTGTGTGTGATCCATGTCTACGTGCGTGGACTGTGTGCGTTTTCTGTATCTGTGTGCATGGTCCGCATGTATGTTCGGCATCCGTGTATGTGTTCTGCATCTGTGTGTGTTTTCTTTGTCCGTGTGCGCGGTCTGTGTGTTCTGTGTCTGTGTGCGTGTTCTGTGTGTTGGACGTTATACTTTTACTTTGTGCATGCCATCTGTGTGTTCTGTGTCTGTGTGCATATTGTCTGTGTGCATATTCTGCGTGTGTAGTCCATGTGCCTGTGTGCATATTCTGCGTGTGTAGTCCGTGTGCCTGTTCCATGTCTGTGTATGGGGTCCATGTGCCTGTTCTGTGTCTGTGTGCATATTCTGCGTGTGTAGTCCATGTATCTGTGTGCATATTCTGCGTGTGTAGTCCGTGTGCCTGTTCCGTGTCTGTGTATGGGGTCCATGTGCCTGTTCTGTGTCTGTGTGCATATTCTGCGTGTGTAGTCCGTGTGCATATTCTGCGTGTGTAGTCCGTGTGCCTGTTCTGTGTCTGTGTGTGTGGTCTGTGTGTGGAGTCCGTGTGCCTGTTGTGTGTGTGCATATTCTGCATGTCCTGTCCTGTTTCTGTGTGTGGGGTCCGTGTGCCTGTTCTGTGTCTGTGTGCATATTCTGTGTGTGTAGTCCGTGTGCATATTCTGCGTGTGTAGTCCGTGTGCCTGTTCTGTGTCTGTGTGTGGAGTCCGTGTGCCTATTGTGTGTGTGCATATTCTGCATGGCCTATCCTGTGTCTGTGTGTGGGGTCCGTGTGCCTGTTCTGTCTGTGTGCATATTCTGTGTGTGTAGTCCGTATGCCTGTGTGCATATTCTGCGTGTGTAGTCCGTGTGCCTGTTCTGTGTCTGTGTGTGTGGTCTGTGTGTGGAGTCCGTGTGCCTATTGTGTGTGTGCATATTCTGCATGGCCTATCCTGTGTCTGTGTGTGGGGTCCGTGTGCCTGTTCCGTGACTGTGCGCGTGGTATGTGTACATGTGTATACCCTGACACATTGTGCACACGCACATTCAGCGAGCTACTCCACACAAACATTTTGTCCGTGTGTGCGAATGTGTTCTGTCCTATGAGCATGTACACAGTCTGTGTGGGCATTGTGTATGTCTACACGCGGGCGCTTTCTGTTTCTGCGCGTACCTTCTCTACACGTGCGTTCTGTGTGTGTGCACAGCCAAGCACAGATTGTTGGCGTGCTCAGTGTGTGTGCGCACACAGGCGGCACACATTCCTGATGCGTGTGGGTATGTCAACAGAGCGTGCATGTGTTCCTGTGTGCCTCAGTTCTATGTGGTGCCCGTCAGTGCTGGGGTGGGTGGGTGCACATCGGGGTGACCCTGTGTCTGCGCTGCCCATGTGCACACATGTACAGTCTCTCTGCGTGTACCTGTTGGTGTGGAGTCCCAACTTGCATGGGGAGTGGACTTGCCTTGGGTCTCCATCTATCCCTCCCTATCTCTCTCCACTACTTCCGCTGAGTTTGTCAAGTGTTAGGCCCTGTCTCTATGTACATAGTCTACATATAAACGATGTATTAATATTTACACGTATAGTGACCTGCAGCACAGTGGGAGATTGCTTGGGGGTCCTGCGGAGTGGGGATTAATCCTACGTGTAGAATATTCGTAATGGTCACTGCTGCATGTGACTGTCTTGCAATGGTCACAACGTCTTGCGAACGTGCAAAATCCATAACGGCGGAGAGGACGATCCTGGGTGTACACGGTAAGCCCTGGGAGACGAAGTTCCAGGAGGTACTTGAGGGGTGGGGGTTGTGGGTCGTCGGCCTGATCCGATCCGATCCAATCCTTCAGTCTGACCTCCCACAGTTGGATCCATGTGGGGTTTCCCTAAAGCTTCCGAAGATCATCGCGATCCCATCTCAACTCCCAGGAAACGGAGGGCTGGGGTTGTGGTGCAACTGGACGGAGACGAGAGGAGGTTCCTTCTGTGTGTTGAATGGTCTGGTTCATTTCCGTTAGCTTCAACCCGCCCCCCCCCCCCCCCCCCCCGACTCCATGTTGTCGCCTCCATGTCCGTTTCCTCCTTTTTGTACGTGTGATAATCGCTGTGTTTTTTTTCTAAGAAAACACTTCAAGGGCTAGAAACAAGATTAAAATTAAAGGCTTTTATTTTTGCTGCAATCGTTGCCCGGACAGGGGTCACTCACTAATGCGCACGCTGTGTTTTCTGGGAGTTATTATGCAAGGATGGGCGGGAGGGAGGCCGGGGTTGGTGGGGGGCACACGGCAGGCACGTCCGATTTCCCCGTGCACGCCGGGGCTCATTCCGGACGGGAATCGTGTGCCGCCGACGCCATGGCAGGGCTGACGTGGACCGGGTGGGGCGTTGCGACCCCGTGACCCAGCCGCCTCGTCCAGAGGCGCCGATAGGGTTGGCACGTTGGCAGGGCCGCCACGCGTCCTCTTCCAGCCGCTCGGCATGCGGTCGCCCCTTGGCGTGTGCCCGCCGCTGTGGGGAGGGCGCGCTCCCCCATTTTCTGCCCGGCCGCCGCGGCAGCCATCTTGGCCGCCCACTGCCACCGTCATCGCTCGCCCCTTGTCGCCGTTTCGATATAAATGGCCGTGTCGTTTCCGAAAACCCGGTTTGGATGCGGTGAAGATGGTGTTGACTTTCGATTGCCAGGAAAGAAATAGAACAGGTGCCCCTTTGGGCTTGGGACTTTTTTAAGTAAAATTAACCATTGAATGATGGTAAAAGCTTCAGTTTTACCCCCCAACAGGGCTGAGGGGGTATTAAATACTATTTTAGAGCAGCTTCCGTCGAGTGAAATTTGGTTTCATTAGTTTTCTATAGGCCCCACTGTATTTCCCTTTGCAGTCCCTTGGCGGTTGACGCTTGAAAAAGCGCGGGAACCGCCCTTCGCTTCTTTCCCGCCTTCGCCGTCGCACCTGGCAAACGTCTGGCCAATAGGAAGAGTCCGCCCCACGTGGGGTTCTACCAACCGGGAGAGCCTGTGCAGCGACGCCCAATAGGCGCGAGGTGGGCGGGGCCACGTCTCGGCGGATTTTTCCCCCCCGCCCAACCAAGAGAGAGGGACGTTCCCCTTCCCGGCACCCGACGGTTTGTCCACCAATGGAGCGAGGAGCTCACGGTACGCCCACGTGGGGTGCCGACCAATGGGCGTCGCCTCGCGGGCACGGGACGCGATCCGCCCTGCCAAATTCCCCCCCCTCCCCCACGTGGGTGACCGACCAATCGGGAGAGAGCTCCGCCTCACCAGGTCGGCTGGGAGGGAAGAAGGGCCAGCCCGCAGGCACGGACCAATGGGAGGGCACGGGGCGGGTCACGTGCTACAGGCCGGGGTGAGACCGTTGCGTCGGTTGGGATTTGAACTTTTGAACCGACCTTTTTTTTTTAAATTTGCCGCCATTCGGCTCTTCCTTCCCACACCCTCAAAACATAACATTAATTTCGGGATAATTAATGTAAGAAAGATATTTAGATAATTATTTCCAAATGTTTGCCCCTGGCTGGGGGGGGGGGAAGGACCCATGACCCATTTTGGAGATAATTGGCCTTTTGCCCCCTCCATACCTTCCCCCACCCCAAGGTAAATAATATTCCTCACCAGTTATCCAATATGTGTGTATTGGCATTTATTTGGGTTCTTTTTTTAATTCTTGGGGGGCTTTGAAAAGGAATTGGCGTTGTCCTTGACCTTTGACCCCCCCGGGTTGACCTCCAATTCCCATGACATTAACCACGCCGCACGCCCTCTCCACCCATCTCTCAAACCCCAACCCACGCATTTGACCCCCCAGACCCCACCCCTGACCCTGTGAGTGAAACACCCTGGTGCGGCGTTCGTGGTGGGGCTTGATCTCCGACCTCCCGCCACAGCCCTCCAACGCCACCCCATTTGCCCAGTTCATCTCTAATGTCTGCCCCCCACAAAACAAAACCTGCCTGCCACCCCACCTCCCCCAAAACCGGTGGGGTGGCCGCCCAGTCGAAAATAAAAGGTCGCCACCTTCCCTCAAGTCAAGTTGGCACTCCCGAGATGGGGAGGGATGCTTGTTGACCCTGGGCCGTGCTGCCCTGCCATGTTTTCTCTCCTACCCCCCCACCTCCTCCATTCCACAGACATTCGCTCCCTGCCCCCGACCTCCAGTTAAGATGTCTAACTTCAGCTGCTAGTCCACCCTTATCAACGGGGTAGAGGTGACGTACCTCTTGACTCTGCCCCTGGTGGAACACAGAGCCAAGCCACTGTTGATCGAGTTGACCTTCCCTCAACCCATCCTGATTAGCATCAAGCATCTTTTTTTGCCCCTTCAGTCCCAGATGAGGTAGATTTGAATCCTCCCTTTCTACGCACCCATGCCACCTTTGACCCATCATCATCAACCCCTAATTCCTGCCCTCCGCGTGGATGGGGTAGAGTTGAACTTCGCTTGATGTCTCCTTGCTGACCCTCATACGTTGCGTATCCCCTCAGGTGGGACAGGTTTCGCACCCAGTGAACGCAGATGGGGTAGAGTGAACCACCCACACCCCCCCCCCAACTTTGACTTCCAAACACGGACCGTCTCCATCAATGGGGCAACCCTGCAATTTGCCCCATGATGGTGCGCCTTCAAACTCTAGCCTTTCCCATCGCTGGTGTAGAGTTGAGGCCCATCGCTGTTGACCAACCCCCCTCCCCAAACGCCCAATCTCCCCTCACTTGGGGTAGCGTTTGCCCTCCATGACCGTTCTCCTCCAAACTCTGACCCTTCCTCTTCAGATTGGGATAGAGTTGACACCACAAACCCACATCTCTCTCTCACACTCTCCCTGGCTCTGCTTCAGATAACACGGAATGGAGGGGAGGTTGAAGATCTCCTGGTCACGTCAGTCTGGGTAGAGCTCTTTCAGTTCAAAGAACAGGTGGAACACTGCCTTCGACCCCACCCTGCGTACCACACCCCACCCCACCCACCCCACCCCTAATTGGGGGCAACTCTGAGTTGGTGGGGTAGGGAAGGGTGAGGGAGTTGGTGCTTCCCCCTCCCCCAGCACCTGTTGCCCCTCATCCATTTGGGGAGGGGGGAGAGGGGTTGAGGAACCTCTGCAAGTTGCCGGGTTCAATCTTGTACAATGCTGCTGGGGGGGGGGGTTGTGGGGGAAGTTGGTGGAGGGAGGGAGGGAGTGTCAGATATTGGGGGTGGTGGTAGCTGTTGGAGTGACGAGTCACCGAGGAGGGGGCTACCTCATTCCGCAACGCCCCACCCTACCTCCCGGTAGTGAGTGTGGGAGCCAGCCACTGCCACCGAGCGGGGAGTGTTCCCTCACCCCCCCCACCGACCCGTGCCTTGTCGATGGGAGGAGGGAGGGAGTGAGGAGGGGAGTTACTCGCTGCAGGATTCCCAGCCTCTGACCTGATCTCGTAGCCACAGGATTGATATGGGGCTGGGTCCCAGTTCAGTTTCTGCTCAATGGGATCCCCCAGGATGTTGATAGTGGGGGGGGAGGGGGGATTCAGTGACGGTAACGCCATTGAACGTCAAGGAGGCGATGGTTAGATTCTCTCTCTCTCTCGTTGGAGATGGTAACCCCCAGGATGTTGATAGTGGGGGGGAAGGGGGATTCAGTGAAGGTAACGCCATTGAACGTCAAGAGGGCAATGGTTAGATTCTCTCTCTCTCTCTCTCTCGTTGGAGACGGTAACCCCCAGGATGTTGATAGTGGGGGGGAAGGGGGATTCAGTGACGGTAACGCCATTGAACGTCAAGGGGGCGATGGTTAGATTCGCTCTCTCTATCTCTTGTTGGAGACGGTAACCCCCAGGATGTTGATAGTGGGGGGGAAGGGGGATTCAGTGACGGTAACGCCATCGACGTCAAGGGGGCGATGGTTAGATTCTCTCTCGTTGGAGATGGTAACCCCCAGGATGTTGATAGTGGGGGGGGAAGGGGGATTCAGTGACGGGAACGCCATTGAACGTCAAGGGGGCGATGGTTAGATTCTCTCTCTCTCGTTGGAGATGGTAGCCCCCAGGATGTTGATAGTGGGGGGGAAGGGGGATTCAGTGACGGTAACGCCATTGAACGTCAAGGGGGTGATGGTTAGATTCTCTCTCTCTCTCGTTGGAGACGGTAACCCCCAGGATGTTGATAGTGGGGGGGGAAGGGGGATTCAGTGACGGGAACGCCATTGAACGTCAAGGGGGCGATGGTTAGATTCTCTCTCTCTCGTTGGAGACGGTAGCCCCCAGGATGTTGATAGTGGGGGGGATGGGGGATTCAGTGACGGTAACGCCATTGAACGTCAAGAGGGCAATGGTTAGATTCGCTCTCTCTATCTCTTGTTGGAGACGGTAACCCCCAGGATGTTGATAGTGGGGGGGAAGGGGGATTCAGTGACGGTAACGCCATCGACGTCAAGGGGGCGATGGTTAGATTCTCTCTCGTTGGAGATGGTAACCCCCAGGATGTTGATAGTGGGGGGTGAAGGGGGATTCAGTGACGGTAACGCCATCGACGTCAAGGGAGCGATGGTTAGATTCTCTCTCGTTGGAGATGGTAACCCCCAGGATGTTGATAGTGGGGGGGGAAGGGGGATTCAGTGACGGGAACGCCATTGAACGTCAAGGGGGCGATGGTTAGATTCTCTCTCTCGTTGGAGACAGTAACCCCCAGGATGTTGATAGTGGAGGGGAAGGGGGATTCAGTGACGGTAACGCCATTGACGTCAAGGGGGCGATGGTTAGATTCTCTCTCTCTCGTTGGAGATGGTAGCCCCCAGGATGTTGATAGTGGGGGGGAAGTGGGATTCAGTGACGGTAACGCCATTGAACGTCAACGGGGCGATGATTAGATTCTCTCTCTCTGTGCTAAATTGTCCCGTAGTGCTCAGGGATGTGCAGGTTAGGGTGGGATGAGCCATGCTAAATTGTCCCATAGTGCTCAGGGATGTTCAGGTTACAGTGGGATTGGCCGTGCTAAATTGTACCCGTAGTGCCCAGGGATGTGCAGGTTAGGGTGGGATTGGCCGTGCTAAATTGTCCCGTAGTGCCCAGGGATGTGCAGGTTAGGGTGGGATTGGCCGGGCTAAATTGTCCCCGCAATGCCTAAGGATGTGCAGGTTAGGGTGGGATTGGCCGTGCTAAATTGTCCCGTAGTGCCCAGGGATGTACAGGTTAGGGTGGGATTGGCCGTGCTAAATTGTCCTGTAGTGCCCAGGGATGTGCAGGTTAGGGTGGGATTGGCCGTGCTAAATTGTCCCCGTAGTGCACAGGGATGTGCAGGTTAGGGTGGGATTGGCCATGCTAAATTGTCCCTGTAGTGCCCAGGGATGTGCAGGTTAGGGTGGGATTGGCCGTGCTAAATTGTCCCGTAGTGCCCAGGGATCGGCGGGTTAGGGTGGGGAGTGGCCGTGCTAAATTGTCCCATAGTGCCCAGGGATGTGCAGGTTAGGGTGGGATTGGCCGTGCTAAATTGTCCCATAGTGCCCAGGGATGTGCAGGTTAGTGTGGGATTGGCCGTGCTAAATTGTCCCGTAGTGCCCAGGGATGGGCGGGTTAGGGTGGGATTGGCCGTGCTAAATTGTCCCGTAGTGCCCAGGGATGTGCAGGTTAGGGTGGGATTGGCCGTGCTAAATTGTCCCGTAGTGCCCAGGGATGGGCGGGTTAGGGTGGGATTGGCCGTGCTAAATTGTCCCGTAGTGCCTAGGGATGTGCAGGTTCGGGTGGGATTGGCCGTGATAAATTGTCCTGTAGTGCCCAGGGATGTACAGGTTAGGGTGGGATTGGCCGTGCTAAATTGTCCCGTAGTGCCCAGGGATGTGCAGGTTAGGGTGGGATTGGCCGTGCTAAATTGTCCCCGTAGTGCCCAGGGATGTGCAGGTTAGGGTGGGATTGGCCGTGCTAAATTGTCCCGTAGTGCCCAGGGATGTACAGGTTAGGGTGGGATTGGCCGTGCTAAATTGTCCCCGTAGTGCCCAGGGATGTGCAGGTTAGGGTGGATTGGCCATGCTAAATTGTCCCGTAGTGCCCAGGGATGTGCAGGTTAGGGTGGGATTGGCCGTGCTAAATTGTCCCCGTAGTGCCCAGGGATGTGCAGGTTAGGGTGGGATTGGCCGTGCTAAATTGTCCCGTAGTGCCCAGGGATGTGCAGGTTAGGGTGGGATTGGCCGTGCTAAATTGTCCCCGTAGTGCCCAGGGATGTGCAGGTTAGGGTGGGATTGGCCATGCTAAATTGTCCCCGTAGTGCCCAGAGATGTGCAGGTTAGGGTGGGATTGGCCGTGCTAAATTGTCCCGTAGTGCCCAGGGATGTGCAGGTTAGGGTGGATTGGCCGTGCTAAATTGTCCCGTAGTGCCCAGGGATGTGCAGGTTAGGGTGGATTAGTCCGGGGGAAATGCAGATTAATCGGGAAGCGGGTAAGGATTCCTCTTCAGAAGGTCAGTGTGGACTTGTTGGGGCGATTGACCTCTGTCCACACTGCAGGGACTCTGATTACTCCCTCCCTCTCTCTCTCTGTCCCTCTCTGTCACTCTCCCCACCCCACAGCCGACGTGACCCCTGTTGAGTTTCTCCAGCAGCGCGCGTTTCCCCCTCCCTTTCCCCCCCGCGTCTCGAAAACCCCTCCCAGGAACCCTCCGCAACGTCCGAACGATTAGATTTATTTAGACGCCTCACCCCCCCAGGGTCTCCCCACCCCCACCCCCGTCTGCGTTCAGGCCAGCATGCGGACGGCGATCAGCGCCAGGACGTAGCCGGTGAGAGGCGCCGGTGCCACCGGCTCTCCCCGGTTCGCGGTCTGGGTGGCCCGGATCCAGTCCAGGTAAGCGCCCGGCCGGGTATAGACCCCCACCTTCTGGGGCAGCCCGCACTGCAACCCGAAACTCGAGACCCCCAGCAGGTAGAAGCAGGAGTCCCGGCGGTCGAAGCACTCCAGGGGTCCCCCGCTGTCTCCCTGGGTGGGGGGGGGGAGAGGATATAACGCAGTGTGAGTGGGACATGGGGATTACACCCCCTGGGTGGGGGGGGAGAGGATATAACGCAGTGTGAGTGGGACACGGGGATTACACCCCCTGGGTGGGGGTGAGAGGATATAACGCAGTGTGAGTGGGACACGGGGATTACACCCCCTGGGTGGGGGGGAGAGGATATAACGCAGTGTGAGTGGGACACGGGGATTACACCCCCTGGGTGGGGGGGGGGAGAGGATATAACGCAGTGTGAGTGGGACACGGGGATTACACCCCCTGGGTGGGGGGGGGAGAGGATATAACGCAGTGTGAGTGCGACACGGGGATTACACCCCCTGGGTGGGGGGGGAGAGGATATAACGCAGTGTGAGTGGGACACGGGGATTACACCCCCTGGGTGGGGGGGAGAGGATATAACGCAGTGTGAGTGGGACACGGGGATTACACCCCCTGGGTGGGGGGGGAGAGGATATAACGCAGTGTGAGTGCGACACGGGGATTACACCCCCTGGGTGGGGGGGAGAGGATATAACGCAGTGTGAGTGGGACACGGGGATTACACCCCCTGGGTGGGGGGAGAGGATATAACGCAGTGTGAGTGGGACACTGGGATTACACCCCCTGGGTGGGGGGGAGAGGATATAACGCAGTGTGAGTGGGACACGGGGATTACACCCCCTGGGTGGGGGGGGAGAGGATATAACGCAGTGTGAGTGGGACACTGGGATTACACCCCCTGGGTGGGGGGGAGAGGATATAACGCAGTGTGAGTGGGACACGGGGATTACACCCCCTGGGTGGGGGGAGAGGATATAACGCAGTGTGAGTGGGACACGGGGATTACACCCCCTGGGTGGGGGGGAGAGGATATAACGCAGTGTGAGTGGGACACGGGGATTACACCCCCTGGGTGGGGGGGAGAGGATATAACGCAGTGTGAGTGGGACACGGGGATTACACCCCCTGGGTGGGGGGGGGAGAGGATATAACGCAGTGTGAGTGGGACACGGGGATTACACCCCCTGGGTGGGGGGGGAGAGGATATAACGCAGTGTGAGTGGGACACGGGGATTACACCCCCTGGGTGGGGGGGAGAGGATATAACGCAGTGTGAGTGGGACACGGGGATTACACCCCCTGGGTGGGGGGGGAGAGGATATAACGCAGTGTGAGTGGGACACGGGGATTACACCCCCTGGGTGGGGGGGGAGAGGATATAACGCAGTGTGAGTGGGACACGGGGATTACACCCCCTGGGTGGGGGGGAGAGGATATAACGCAGTGTGAGTGGGACATGGGGATTACACCCCGTGGGTGGGGGGGAGAGGATATAATGCAGTGTGAGTGGGACAAGGGGATTACACCCCCTGGGTGGGGTGTGGGGGGTGGGGGGAGAGGATATAACGCAGTGTGAGTGGGACACGGGGATTACACCCCCTGGGTGGGGGGGGAGAGGATATAACGCAGTGTGAGTGGGACACGGGGATTACACCCCCTGGGTGGGGGGGGAGAGGATATAACGCAGTGTGAGTGGGACACGGGGATTACACCCCCTGGGTGGGGGGGAGAGGATATAACGCAGTGTGAGTGGGACACGGGGATTACACCCCCTGGGTGGGGGGGAGAGGATATAACGCAGTGTGAGTGGGACACGGGGATTACACCCCCTGGGTGGGGGGGGAGAGGATATAACGCAGTGTGAGTGGGACATGGGGATTACACCCCCTGGGTGGGGGGGGGGAGAGGATATAACGCAGTGTGAGTGGGACACGGGGATTACACCCCCTGGGTGGGGGGGGGAGAGGATATAACGCAGTGTGAGTGGGACACGGGGATTACACCCCCTGGGTGGGGGGGAGAGGATATAACGCAGTGTGAGTGGGACACGGGGATTACACCCCCTGGGTGTGGGGGAGAGGATATAACGCAGTGAGTGGGACACGGGGATTACACCCCCTGGGTGTGGGGGAGAGGATATAACGCAGTGTGAGTGGGACACGGGGATTACACCCCCTGGGTGGGGGGGAGAGGATATAACGCAGTGTGAGTGGGATATGGGGATTACACCCCCTGGGTGGGGGGGAGAGGATATAACGCAGTGTGAGTGGGACACGGGGATTACACCCCCTGGGTGGGGGGGAGAGGATATAACGCAGTGTGAGTGGGACACGGGGATTACACCCCCTGGGTGGGGGGGTGAGAGGATATATTGCAGTGTGAGTGGGACACGGGGATTACACCCCCTGGGTGGGGGGGAGAGGATATAACGCAGTGTGAGTGGGACACGGGGATTACACCCCCTGGGTGGGGGGGGGGAGAGGATATAACGCAGTGTGAGTGGGACACGGGGATTACACCCCCTGGGTGGGGGGGAGAGGATATAACGCAGTGTGAGTGGGACACGGGGATTACACCCCCTGGGTGGGGGGGGAGAGGATATAACGGAGTGTGAGTGGGACACGGGGATTACACCCCCTGGGTGGGGGGGAGAGGATATAACGCAGTGTGAGTGGGACACGGGGATTACACCCCCTGGGTGGGGGGGGAGAGGATATAACGCAGTGTGAGTGGGACACGGGGATTACACCCCCTGGGTGGGGGGGGAGAGGATATAACGCAGTGTGAGTGGGACACGGGGATTACACCCCCTGGGTGGGGGGGGAGAGGATATAACGCAGTGTGAGTGGGACACGGGGATTACACCCCCTGGGTGGGGGGGAGAGGATATAACGCAGTGTGAGTGGGACACGGGGATTACACCCCCTGGGTGGGGGGGGAGAGGATATAACGCAGTGTGAGTGGGACACGGGGATTACACCCCCTGGGTGGGGGGGGAGAGGATATAACGCAGTGTGAGTGGGACACGGGGATTACACCCCCTGGGTGGGGGGGGGAGAGGATATAACGCAGTGTGAGTGGGACACGGGGATTACACCCCCTGGGTGTGGGGGAGAGGATATAACGCAGTGTGAGTGGGACACGGGGATTACACCCCCTGGGTGGGGGGGGGAGAGGATATAACGCAGTGTGAGTGGGACACGGGGATTACACCCCCTGGGTGGGGGGGGAGAGGATATAACGCTGTGTGAGTGGGACAGGGGGATTACACCCCCTGGGTGGGTTGTGGGGGGGTGGGGGAGAGGATATAATGCAGTGTGAGTGCGACACGGGGGTAGGGGGTGACACACACAGAGATAGGGAGGGGGACACACACACAGAGATAGGGAGGGGGTGTAGGGGGCTGGAGGGGGTGACACACGCAGAGATAGGGAGGGAGTGTAGGGGGCTGGAGGGGGTGACACACACAGAGATGGGGAGGGGGTGTAGGGGGCCAGAGGGGGGTGACACACACAGAGATAGGGAGGGGGTGTAGGGGGCCGGAGGGGGTGACACACACAGAGATAGGGAGGGGTGTAGGGGGCTGGAGGGGGGTGACACACACAGAGATAGGGAGAGGGTGTAGGGGGCTGGAGGGGGTGACACACACAGAGATAGGGAGGGGGTGTAGGGGGCCGGAGGGGGTGACACACACAGAGATAGGGAGGGGGTGTAGGGGGCTGGAGAGGGTGACACACACAGAGATAGGGAGGGGGTGTAGGGGGCTGGAGGGGGGTGACACACACAGAGATAGGGAGGGGGTGTAGGGGGCTGGAGGGGGGGTGACACACACAGAGATAGGGAGGGGGTGTAGGGGGCTGGAGGGGGTGACGCACACAGAGATAGGGAGGGGGTGTAGGGGGCTGGAGGGGGTGACACACACAGAGATAGGGAGGGGGTGTAGGGGGCTGGAGGGGGTGACGCACACAGAGATAGGGAGGGGGTGTAGGGGGCTGGAGGGGGTGACACACACAGAGATAGGGAGGGGGTGTAGGGGGCTGGAGGGGGGTGACACACGCAGAGATAGGGAGGGGGTGTAGGGGGCTGGAGGGGGTGACACACACAGAGATAGGGAGGGGGTGTAGGGGGCTGGAGGGGGTGACGCACACAGAGATAGGGAGGGGGTGTAGGGGGCTGGAGGGGGTGACACACACAGAGATAGGGAGGGGGTGTAGGGGGCTGGAGGGGGTGACGCACACAGAGATAGGGAGGGGGGTGTAGGGGGCTGGAGGGGGTTGACACACAGAGAGATAGGGAGGGGGTGTAGGGGGCCGGAGGGGGTGACACACACAGAGATAGGGAGGGGGTGTAGGGGGGTGACACACACAGAGATAGGGAGGGGGTGTAGGGGGGTGGAGGGGGTGACACACACAGAGATAGGGAGGGGGTGTAGGGGGCCGGAGGGGGTGACACACAGAGAGATAGGGAGGGGGTGTAGGGGGCTGGAGGGGGTGACACACACAGAGATAGGGAGGGGGTGTAGGGGGCTGGAGGGGGTGACACACACAGAGATAGGGAGGGGGTGTAGGGGGCTGGAGGGGGTGACACACACACACAGAGATAGGGAGGGTGGGTAGGGGGCGGGAGGCGGGAAGCTGAGGTTTACCTGACCACACTGGTCGATGCCACTGTGACTGGACAGTGTACGGGCGATAATGGTGCATTTACCTGGCAGCCATCGACAAGTCCAGCCTCAAAGCCAGCACATCGCATGCGCGGGGTAATGATCCCATCGTACCAGTCCTGTTGGTTACACACCTTGTTGGGTATCAGGTCAACTTCTGCCTCCTGCAGGATATCTGACGATGGACCTGGGACAGACGGACAGAACGGGGAAATTCAACTGCCTGCCCTTCAGGGGAGCTAACAACAGGACGCCTTTCCACACCAGGGCAGATACAGCACCCGCTCCCACAGCACCCGCTCCCTCAGCACCCGCTCCCTCAGCACTGACCTTCCCACAGCACCCACTCCCTCAGCACTGACCCTCCCACAGCACCCACTCCCTCAGCACTGACCCTCCCTCAGCACCCACTCCCACAGCACCCACCCCCTCAGCACCCGCTCCCTCAACACTGACCGTCCCACAGCACCCGCTCCCTCAGCACTGACCCTCCCACAGCGCCCGCTCCCTCAGCACTGACCCTCCCTCAGCACTGACCCTCCCACAGCACCCGCTCCCACAGCACCCGCTCCCTCAGCACTGACCGTCCCACAGCACCCGCTCCCTCAGCACTGACCCTCCCACAGCACCCACGCCCTCAGCACTGACCCTCCCACAGCACTGACCCTCCCTCAGCACTGACCCTCCCTCAGCACTGACCCTCCCACAGCACCCGCTCCCTCAGCACTGACCCTCCCTCAGCACTGACCCTCCCACAGCACCCACTCCCTCAGCACTGACCCTCCCTCAGCACCGACCCTCCCTCAGCACTGACCCTCCCTCAGCATTGACCCTCCCACAGCACTGACCCTCCCTCAGCACCCACTCCCTCAGCACTGACCCTCCCACAGCACCCACTCCCTCAGCACTGACCCTCCCTCAGTGCTGACCCTCCGTCAGCACTGACCCTCCCTCAGCACCCGCTCCCTCAGCACTGACCCTCCCACAGCACTGACCCTCCCACAGCACCCACTCCCTCAGCACTGACCCTCCCACAGCACCCACTCCCTCAGCACTGACCCTCCCTCAGCACTGACCCTCCCTCAGCACTGACCGTCCCACAGCACCCACTCCCTCAGCACTGACCCTCCCACAGCACCCACTCCCTCAGCACTGACCCTCCCACAGCACCCGCTCCCTCAGCACTGACCCTCCCACAGCACCCGCTCCCTCAGCGCTGACCCTCCCACAGCACCCGCTCCCTCAGCACTGACCCTCCCACAGCAACCCCTCCCTCAGCACTGACCCACCCACAGCACCCACTCCCTCAGCACTGACCCTCCCACAGCACTGACACTCCCACAGCAACCAGTCCCTCAGCACTGACCCTCCCTCAGCACTGACCCTCCCTCAGCACTGACCGTCCCACAGCACCCACTCCCTCAGCACTGACCCTCCCACAGCACCCACTCCCTCAGCACTGACCCTCCCACAGCACCCGCTCCCTCAGCACTGACCCTCCCACGGCACCCACTCCCTCAGCACTGACCCTCCCACAGCACCCGCTCCCTCAGCACTGACCCTCCCTCAGCACTGACCGTCCCACAGCCCCCACTCCCTCAGCACTGACCGTCCCACAGCACTGACCCTCCCACAGCACCCGCTCCCTCAGCACTGACCTTCCCACAGCACCCACTCCCTCAGCACTGACCCTCCCACAGCACTGACCCTCCCACAGCACCCACTCCCTCAGCACTGACCCTCCCTCAGCACTGACCCTCCCTCAGCACTGACCCTCCCACAGCACTGACCCTCCCGCAGCACCCGCTCCCTCAGCACTGACCCTCCCATGGCACCCACTCCCTCAGCACTGACCCTCCCACAGCACCCGCTCCCTCAGCACTGACCCTCCCTCAGCACTGACCCTCCCACAGCACTGACCCTCCCTCAGCACTGACACTCCCACAGCGCCCACTCCCTCAGCACTGACCCTCCCACAGCACCTGCTCCCTCAGCACTGACCCTCCCACAGCACTGACCCTCCCTCAGCACTGACCGTCCCACAGCACTGACCCTCCCTCAGCACTGACCCTCCCACAGCACCCACTCCCTCAGCACTGACCCTCCCTCAGCACTGACCCTCCCACAGCACCCGCTCCCTCAGCACTGACCCTCCCACAGCACCCACTCCCTCAGCACTGACCCTCCCTCAGCACTGACCCTCCCACAGCACTGACCCTCCCTCAGCACTGACCCTCCCTCAGCACTGACCCTCCCACAGCACCCACTCCCTCAGCACTGACCCTCCCTCAGCACTGACCCTCCCACAGCACCCGCTCCCTCAGCACTGACCCTCCCACAGCACCCACTCCCTCAGCACTGACCCTCCCTCAGCACTGACCCTCCCACAGCACTGACCCTCCCTCAGCACTGACCCTCCCACAGCACCCACTCCCTCAGCACTGACCCTCCCACAGCACCCACTCCCTCAGCACTGACCCTCCCACAGCACCCACTCCCTCAGCACTGACCCTCCCACAGCACCCACTCCCTCATCACCCACCTACCACAGCACCCACTCCCTCAGCACTGACCCTCCCTCAGCACCCACTCCCTCAGCACTGACCCTCCCACAGCACCCACTCCCTCAGCACTGACCCTCCCACAGCACCCACTCCCTCAGCACTGACCCTCCCACAGCACCCACTCCCTCAGCACTGACCCTCCCACAGCACCCACTCACTCAGCACTGACCCTCCCACAGCACCCACTCACTCAGCACTGACCCTCCCACAGCACTGACCCTCCCTCAGCACCCGCTCCCTCAGCACTGACCCTCCCACAACACCCACTCCCTCAGCACTGACCCTCCCACAGCACTGACCCTCCCTCAGCACTGACCCTCCCACAACACCCACTCCCTCAACACTGACCCTCCCACAGCACTGACCCTCCCACAGCACCCACTCCCTCAGCACTGACCCTCCCACAGCACCCACCCCCTCAGCACTGACCCTCCCACAGCACCCACTCCCTCATCACCCACCTACCACAGCACCCACTCCCTCAGCACTGACCCTCCCACAGCACCCACTCCCTCAGCACTGACCCTCCCACAGCACTGACCCTCCCTCAGCACTGACCCTCCCTTAGCACCCACTCACTCAGCACTGACCCTCCCACAGCACCCACTACCTCAGCACTGACCCTCCCTCAGCAACCAGTCCCTCAGCACTGACCCTCCCTCAGCACCCACTCCCTCAGCACTGACCCCCCCACAGCACCCGCTCCCTCAGCACTGACCCTCCCACAGCACCCACTCCCTCAGCACTGACCCTCCCACAGCACCCGCTCCCTCAGCACTTACCCGCCCACAGCACCCACTCCCTCAGCACTGACCCTCCCCCAGCACTGACCCTCCCACAGCACCCAGTCCCTCAGCACTGACCCTCCCACAGCACCCACTCCCTCAGCACTGACCCTCCCACAGCACCCACTCCCTTAGCACTGACCCTCCCAAAGCACCCACTCCCTCATCACCCACCTACCACAGCACCCACTCCTTCAGCACTGACCCTCCCTCAGCACCCACTCCCTCAGCACTGACCCTCCCACAGCACCCACTCCCTCATCACCCATCTACCACAGCACCCACTCCCTCAGCACTGACCCTCCCTCAGCACTGACCCTCCCTCAGCACCCACTCCCTCAGCACTGACCCTCCCACAGCACCCACTCCCTCAGCACTGACCCTCCCTCAGCACTGACCCTCCCACAGCACCCACTCCCTCAGCACTGACCCTCCCACAGCACCCACTCCCTCAGCACTGAACCTCCCACAGCATCCGCTACCTCAGCACTGACCCTCCCACAGCACTGACCCTCCCTCAGCACTGACCCTCCCACAGCACCCGCTACCTCAGCACTGACCCTCCCACAGCACCCACTCCCTCAGCACTGACCCTCCCACAGCACCCGCTCCCTCAGCACTGACCCTCCCTCAGCACTGACCCTCCCTCAGCACTGAACCTCCCACTGCATCCGCTACCTCAGCACTGACCCTCCCACAGCACCCACTCCCTCAGCACTGACCCTCCCACAGCACCCGCTCCCTCAGCACTGACCCTCCCTCAGCACTGACCCTCCCTCAGCACTGAACCTCCCACAGCATCCGCTACCTCAGCACTGACCCTCCCTCAGCACTGACCCTCCCACAGCACCCGCTCCCTCAGCACTGACCCTCCAACAGCACCTACTCTCTCAGCACTGACCCTCCCACAGCACCCACTCCCTCAGCACTGACCCTCCCACAGCACCCACTCCCTCAGCACTGACCCTCCCTCAGCACTGACCCTCGCACATGGCCCACTCCCTAAGCACTGACCGTCCCACAGCTCTGACCCTCCCACAGCACCCACTCCCTCAACACTGACCCTCCCACAGCACCCGCTCCCTCAGCACTGACCCTCCCACAGCAATGACCCTCCCACAGCACCCGCTCCCTCAGCACTGACCCTCCAACAGCACCTACTCTCTCAGCACTGACGCTCCCTCAGCACTGACCCTCCCACAGCACCCACTCCTTCAGCACTGACCCTCCCACAGCAATCATTCCCTCAGCACTGACCCTCCCACAGCACCCACTCCCTCAGCACTGACCCTCCCACAGCACCCACTCCCTCAGCACTGACCCTCCCTCAGCACTGACCCTCGCACATGGCCCACTCCCTAAGCACTGACCGTCCCACAGCACTGACCCTCCCACAGCACCCACTCCTTCAGCACTGACCCTCCCTCAGCACTGACCCTCGCACATGGCCCACTCCCTAAGCACTGACCGTCCCACAGCTCTGACCCTCCCACAGCACCCACTCCCTCAACACTGTCCCTCCCACAGCACCCGCTCCCTCAGCACTGACCCTCCCACAGCAATGACCCTCCCACAGCACCCGCTCCCTCAGCACTGACCCTCCAACAGCACCTACTCTCTCAGCACTGACCCTCCCTCAGCACTGACCCTCCCACAGCACCCACTCCTTCAGCACTGACCCTCCCTCAGCACCCACTCCCTCAGCACTGACCCTCCCTCAGCACTGACCCTCCCACAGCACCCACTCCCTCAGCACTGACCCTCCCACAGCACCCACTCCCTCAGCACTGAACCTCCCACAGCATCCGCTACCTCAGCACTGACCCTCCCACAGCACTGACCCTCCCTCAGCACTGACCCTCCCACAGCACCCGCTACCTCAGCACTGACCCTCCCACAGCACCCACTCCCTCAGCACTGACCCTCCCACAGCACCCGCTCCCTCAGCACTGACCCTCCCTCAGCACTGACCCTCCCTCAGCACTGAACCTCCCACAGCATCCGCTACCTCAGCACTGACCCTCCCACAGCACCCACTCCCTCAGCACTGACCCTCCCACAGCACCCGCTCCCTCAGCACTGACCCTCCCTCAGCACTGACCCTCCCTCAGCACTGAACCTCACACAGCATCCGCTACCTCAGCACTGACCCTCCCACAGCACCCGCTCCCTCAGCACTGACCCTCCAACAGCACCTACTCTCTCAGCACTGACACTCCCACAGCACCCACTCCCTCAGCACTGACCCTCCCACAGCACCCACTCCCTCAGCACTGACCCTCCCACAGCACCCACTCCCTCAGCACTGACCCTCCCTCAGCACTGACCCTCGCACATGGCCCACTCCCTAAGCACTGACCGTCCCACAGCACTGACCCTCCCACAGCACCCACTCCTTCAGCACTGACCCTCCCTCAGCACTGACCCTCGCACATGGCCCACTCCCTAAGCACTGACCGTCCCACAGCTCTGACCCTCCCACAGCACCCACTCCCTCAACACTGACCCTCCCACAGCACCCGCTCCCTCAGCACTGACCCTCCCACAGCAATGACCCTCCCACAGCACCCGCTCCCTCAGCACTGACCCTCCCACAGCACCCACTCCCACAGCACTGACCCTCCCTCAGCACTGACCCTCCCACAGCACCCACTCCTTCAGCACTGACCCTCCCACAGCAATCACTCCCTCAGCACTGACCCTCCCACAGCACCCACTCGCTCAGCACTGACCCTCCCACAGCACCCACTCCCTCAGCACTGACCCTCCCTCAGCACTGACCCTCGCACATGGCCCACTCCCTAAGCACTGACCGTCCCACAGCACTGACCCTCCCACAGCACCCACTCCTTCAGCACTGACCCTCCCTCAGCACTGACCCTCGCACATGGCCCACTCCCTAAGCACTGACCCTCCCACAGCACCCACTCCCTCAGCACTGACCCTCCCTCAGCACTGACCCTCCCTCAGCACTGACCCTCCCACAGCACCCACTCCCTCAGCACTGACCCTCCCACAGCACCCACTCCCTCAGCACTGACCCTCCCACAGCACCCACTCCCTCGGCACTGACCCTCCCACAGCACTGACCCTCCCTCAGCACTGACCCTCCCACAGCACCCACTCCCTCAGCACTGACCCTCCCACAGCACCCACTCCCTCGGCACTGACCCTCCCACAGCACTGACCCTCCCTCAGCACTGACCCTCCCACAGCACCCACTCCCTCGGCACTGACCCTCCCACAGCACTGACCCTCCCTCAGCACTGACCCTCCCACAGCACTGACCCTCCCTCAGCACTGATCCTCCCACAGCACCCACTCCCTCGGCACTGACCCTCCCACAGCACTGAACCTCCTTCAGCACTGACCCTCCCACAGCGCCCACTCCCACAGCACTTACCCTCCAACAGCACTGACCCTCCCTTAGCACTGACCCTCCCTCAGCACCCACTCCCTCAGCACTGACCCTCCCTCAGCACTGACCCTCCCTCAGCACTGACCCTCCCACAGCACTGACCCTCCCACCGTGCTGACCTTCTGGTGAAGCAGCACTCCTTACCCTTGGTCTCCCTCGCTCCCCAGCCGGTGATGTAGCAGGGGTTGAGCTGGGTCAGTTGTCGGTGGGGGTCGGGCAGGCAGATGGGCTGGACGTATGGGGAGTAGACGATGTCCTGGTGCAGTCTCAGTAACGCCACGTCGTGGTCCAGGGTCTCTCTGTTGAACTCTTCGTGCTGCAGGATCCTGTCCACCACCAGCACTCGGGTGTGGGCACCAAACCTGGAGCGCTGGTGAAGCCCAGTCACCACCAACCAGGAAAACCGGTCACTGGGAGGGAGTGGGCAAGGAGGGGGGGGCAAGAGTGAGAGACCCTTTCCCATTGACCGTGTGACCCCAGACCCACTGACCGTGAGACCCTTTCCCACTGACCGTGAGACCCCAGACCCACTGACCGTGTGACCCCAGACCCACTGACCGTGTGACCCCAGACCCATTGACCGTGTGACCCCAGACCCACTGACCGTGTGACCCCAGACCCACTGACCGTGTGACCCCAGACCCACTGACCGTGTGACACCAGACCCACTGACCGTGAGACCCTTTCCCACTGACCGTGAGACCCCAGACCCATTGACCGTGTGACCCCAGACCCACTGACCGTGAGACCCCAGACCCACTGACCGTGAGACCCTTTCCCACTGACCGTGAGACCCCAGACCCATTGACCGTGTGACCCCAGACCCACTGACCGTGTGACACCAGACCCACTGACCGTGAGACCCTTTCCCACTGACCGTGAGACCCCAGACCCATTGACCGTGAGACCCCAGACCCACTGACCGTGTGACACCAGACCCACTGACCGTGAGACCCCAGACCCACTGACCGTGAGACCCTTTCCCACTGACCGTGAGACCCCAGACCCATTGACCGTGTGACCCCAGACCCACTGACCGTGTGACCCCAGACCCACTGACCGTGTGACCCCAGACCCACTGACCGTGAGACCCCAGACCCACTGACCGTGTGACCCCAGACCCACTGACCGTGAGACCCCAGACCCATTGACCGTGTGACCCCAGACACACTGACCGTGTGACCCCAGACCCACTGACCGTGTGACCCCAGATCCACTGACCGTGAGACCACAGACCCATTGACCGCGAGACCCCAGACCCACTGACCATGAGACCCTTTCCCATTGACCGTGAGACCCCAGACCCACTGACCGTGTGACCCCAGACCCACTGACCGTGTGACCCCAGACCCATTGACCGTGTGACCCCAGACCCACTGACCGTGTGACCCCAGACCCATTGACCGCGAGACCCCAGACCCACTGACCATGAGACCCTTTCCCATTGACCGTGAGACCCCAGACCCACTGACCATGAGACCCTTTCCCATTGACTGCGAGACCCCAGACCCACTGACCGTGTGACCCTTTCCCATTGACCGTGAGACCCCAGACCCACTGACCTTGGGACCCTTTCCCATTGACCGTGAGACCCCAGACCCACTGACCGTGGGACCCTTTCCCATTGACCGTGAGACCCCAGACCCATTGACCGCGAGACCCCAGACCCACTGACCGTGTGACCCTTTCCCATTGACCGTGAGACCCCAGACCCACTGACCGTGGGACCCTTTCCCATTGACCGTGAGACCCCAGACCCATTGACCGTGAGACCCCAGTCCCACTCCCACTGACCGTGAGACCCTTTCCCATTGACCGTGAGACCCCAGACCCACTGACCATGAGACCCCAGACCCACTGACCGTGAGATCCTTTCCCTTGACCGTGAGACTCCAGTCCCATTCCCATTATCTGTGAGACCCTTTCCCTTGACCATGAGATCCCAGATCCACTCCCATTGTCCATTAGACCCTTGCCCATTGACCGTCAGACCTCAGACCCTCTCTTATTGACCATGCGTCCCATTCCCATTATCTCTGAAACCCTTTCCCATGACCGTGAGACCCCAGATCCACTCCCATTGTCTGTGAGACCCCAGACCCTTTCCCATTGACCATGAGATCCCAGTCCCATTCCCATTATCCGTGAGACCCTTTCCCTTGACCGTGAGATCCCAGTCCCATTCCCATTATCCGTGAGACCCTTTCCCTTGACCGTGAGATCCCAGTCCCATTCCCATTATCCGTGAGACCCTTTCCCTTGACCATGAGATCCCAGATCCACTCCCATTGTCCATTAGACTCTTGCCCATTGACCGTCCGACCTCAGACCCTCTCTTATTGACCATGCGTCCCACTCCCATTGACCGTGAGACCCCAAACCCACTCCCATTGACCGTTAGACCCTTTCCCATTGACTATGAGACCCCAGACCCACTCCGATTGTCTGTGAGACCCCAGACCCTTTCCCATTGACTGTGAGATCCCAGTCCCATTCTCATTATCCATGAGACCCTTTCCCATGACCGTGAGATCCCAGTCCCATTCCCATTATCCATGAGATCCTTTCCCATTGACGGTGAGATCCCAGTCCCGCTCCCATTGACTGTGAGACCCTTTCCCATTGATTATGAGATCCCACTCCCACTCCCATTGTCCATGAGACCCTTTTCAATTAATCATTGAGATCCCAGACACTCCCATTGTCTGTGAGACGCTTTCCCGTTGACTATGAGACCCCAGACCCACTCCCATTGACCATGAGACCCAGACCCACTCCCATTAACCGTGAGACCCTTTCCCATTGACCGTGAGATCCCAGACCCACTCCCATTGACCGTGAGATCCCAGTCCCACTCCCACTGAACATGAGACACTTTCCCATTGATCATGAGATCCCAGGCCCACTCCCATTGTCTGTGAGACCCTTTCTCATTGACCATGAGACCCCAGACCCACTCCCATTGACTGTGAGACCCACTCCCATTGACGGTGAGATCCCAGACCCACTCCCATTGACCGTGAGACCCTTTCCCATTGACCGTGAGATCCCAGTCCCACTCCCATTGACGGTGAGATCCCAGACCCACTCCCATTGACCGTGAGACCCTTTCCCATTGACCGTGAGATCCCAGTCCCACTCCCATTGACCGTGAGATCCCAGTCCCACTCCCATTGACCGTGTGACCCTTTCCCATTGACCGTGAGACCCCAGACCCACTCCCATTGTCTGTGAGATCCCAGTCCCACTCCCATTGACCGTGTGACCCTTTCCCATTGATCATGAGATCCCAGACCCACTCCCATTGTCTGTGAGATCCTTTCCAATTGGCTATGAGACCCCAGACCCACTCCCATTGACCGTGTGACCCTTTCCCATTGATCAGGAGATCCCAGACCCACTCCCATTGTCTGTGAGATCCTTTCCAATTGGCTATGAGACCCCAGACCCACTCCCATTGACTGTGAGAACCCAGACCCACTCCCATTGACCGTGAGACCCAGACCCACTCCCATTGACCGTGAGACCCAGACCCACTCCCATTGACTGAGACCCAGACCCACTCCCATTGACTGTGAGACCCAGACCCACTCCCATTGACTGTGAGACCCCAGACCCACTCCCATTGACCGTGAGACCCCAGACCCACTCCCATTGACCGTGAGACCCCAGACCCACTCCCATTGACTGTGAGACCCAGACCCACTCCCATTGACTGTGAGACCCAGACCCTCTCCCATTGACCGTGAGACCCAGACCCACTCCCATTGACTGGGAGATCCCAGACCCACTCCCATTGACCGTGAGCCCAGACCCACTCCCATTGACTGGGAGATCCCAGACCCACTCCCATTGACCGTGAGACCCCAGACCCACTCCCATTGACCGTGAGACCCCAGACCCACTCCCATTGACTGTGAGACCCAGACCCACTCCCATTGACCGTGAGACCCCAGACCCACTCCCATTGACTGTGAGACCCCAGACCCACTCCCATTGTCCGTGAGACCCCAGACCCACTCCCATTGACTGTGAGACTCAGACCCACTCCCATTGTCCGTGAGACCCCAGACCCTCTCCCATTGACTGGGAGATCCCTGACCCTCTCCCATTGATTGTGAGACCCCAGACCCACTGCCATTGTCCGTGAGACCCCAGACCCACTCCCATTGACTGTGAGACCCAGACCCACTCCCATTGTCCGTGAGACCCCAGACCCTCTCCCATTGACTGGGAGATCCCAGACCCTCTCCCATTGTCCGTGAGACCCCAGACCCTCTCCCATTGTCCGTGAGACCCCAGACCCACTCCCATTGTCCGTGAGACCCCAGACCCACTCCCATTGACTGTGAGACCCCAGACCCTCTCCCATTGTCCGTGAGACCCCAGACCCACTCCCATTGACTGTGAGACCCAGACCCACTCCTATTGTCCGTGAGACCCCAGACCCTCTCCCATTGACTGGGAGATCCCTGACCCTCTCCCATTGACTGGGAGATCCCTGACCCTCTCCCATTGACTGTGAGACCCCAGACCCACTCCCATTGTCCGTGAGACCCCAGACCCTCTCCCATTGACTGGGAGATCCCTGACCCTCTCCCATTGACTGTGAGACCCCAGACCCACTCCCATTGTCCGTGAGACCCCAGACCCTCTCCCATTGACTGGGAGATCCCTGACCCTCTCCCATTGACCATGAGATCCCAGTCCCATTCCCATTATCCGTGAGACCCTTTCCCTTGACCGTGAGATCCCAGTCCCATTCCCATTATCCGTGAGACCCTTTCCCTTGACCATGAGATCCCAGATCCACTCCCATTGTCCATTAGACCCTTGCCCATTGACCGTCAGACCTCAGACAATCTCTTATTGACCATGCGTCCCACTCCCATTGTCCGTGAGACCCCAGACCCTCTCCCATTGACTGGGAGATCCCAGACCCTCTCCCATTGTCCGTGAGACCCCAGACCCACTCCCATTGTCCGTGAGACCCCAGACCCACTCCCATTGTCCGTGAGACCCCAGACCCACTCCCATTGACTGTGAGACCCCAGACCCTCTCCCATTGTCCGTGAGACCCCAGACCCACTCCCATTGACTGTGAGACCCAGACCCACTCCTATTGTCCGTGAGACCCCAGACCCTCTCCCATTGACTGGGAGATCCCTGACCCTCTCCCATTGACTGGGAGATCCCTGACCCTCTCCCATTGACTGTGAGACCCCAGACCCACTCCCATTGTCCGTGAGACCCCAGACCCTCTCCCATTGACTGGGAGATCCCTGACCCTCTCCCATTGACTGTGAGACCCCAGACCCACTCCCATTGTCCGTGAGACCCCAGACCCTCTCCCATTGACTGGGAGATCCCTGACCCTCTCCCATTGACCGTGAGACCCCAGACCCACTCCCATTGACTGTGAGACCCCAGACCCACTCCCATTGTCCGTGAGACCCCTGACCCTCTCCCATTGACCGTGAGACCCAGACCCACTCCCATTGACTGTGAGACCCAGACCCACTCCCATTGTCCGTGAGACCCCAGACCCACTCCCATTGACTGTGAGACCCCAGACCCACTCCCATTGACTGTGAGACCCAGACCCACTCCCATTGTCCGTGAGACCCCAGACCCACTCCCATTGTCCGTGAGACCCCAGACCCACTCCCATTGTCCGTGAGACCCCAGACCCTCTCCCATTGTCCGTGAGACCCCAGACCCTCTCCCATTGACTGTGAGACCCAGACCCACTCCCATTGTCTGTGAGACCCAGACCCACTCCCATTGTCCGTGAGACCCCAGACCCACTCCCATTGTCCGTGAGACCCAGACCCTCTCCCTTTGACTGTGAGACCCCAGACCCACTCCCATTGTCCGTGAGACCCCAGACCCACTCCCATTGACCGTGAGACCCCAGACCCACTCCCATTGTCCGTGAGACCGAGACCCTCTCCCATTGTCCGTGAGACCCCAGACCCTCTCCCATTGACTGTGAGACCCCAGACCCACTCCCATTGTCCGTGAGACCCCAGACCCACTCCCATTGACCATGAGACCCCAGACCCACTCCCATTGACTGTGAGACCCAGACCCACTCCCATTGTCCGTGAGTACCCCAGACCCTCTCCCATTGACTGTGAGACCCCAGACCCTCTCCCATTGACTGTGAGACCCCAGACCCACTCCCATTGTCCGTGAGACCCCTGACCCTCTCCCATTGACTGTGAGACCCAGACCCACTCCCATTGTCTGTGAGACCCAGACCCACTCCCATTGTCCGTGAGACCCCAGACCCACTCCCATTGTCCGTGAGACCCAGACCCTCTCCCATTGATTATGAGATCCCACTCCCACTCCCATTGTCCATGAGACCCTTTTCAATTAATCATTGAGATCCCAGACACTCCCATTGTCTGTGAGACGCTTTCCCGTTGACTATGAGACCCCAGACCCACTCCCATTGACCATGAGACCCAGACCCACTCCCATTAACCGTGAGACCCTTTCCCATTGACCGTGGGATCCCAGACCCACTCCCATTGACCGTGAGATCCCAGTCCCACTCCCACTGACCATGAGACACTTTCCCATTGATCATGAGATCCCAGGCCCACTCCCATTGTCTGTGAGACCCTTTCTCATTGACCATGAGACCCCAGACCCACTCCCATTGACTGTGAGACCCACTCCCATTGACGGTGAGATCCCAGACCCACTCCCATTGACCGTGAGACCCTTTCCCATTGACCGTGAGATCCCAGTCCCACTCCCATTGACGGTGAGATCCCAGACCCACTCCCATTGACCGTGAGACCCTTTCCCATTGACCGTGAGATCCCAGTCCCACTCCCATTGACCGTGAGATCCCAGTCCCACTCCCATTGACCGTGTGACCCTTTCCCATTGACCGTGAGACCCCAGACCCACTCCCATTGTCTGTGAGATCCCAGTCCCACTCCCATTGACCGTGTGACCCTTTCCCATTGATCATGAGATCCCAGACCCACTCCCATTGTCTGTGAGATCCTTTCCAATTGGCTATGAGACCCCAGACCCACTCCCATTGACCGTGTGACCCTTTCCCATTGATCAGGAGATCCCAGACCCACTCCCATTGTCTGTGAGATCCTTTCCAATTGGCTATGAGACCCCAGACCCACTCCCATTGACTGTGAGAACCCAGACCCACTCCCATTGACCGTGAGACCCAGACCCACTCCCATTGACCGTGAGACCCAGACCCACTCCCATTGACTGAGACCCAGACCCACTCCCATTGACTGTGAGACCCAGACCCACTCCCATTGACTGTGAGACCCCAGACCCACTCCCATTGACCGTGAGACCCCAGACCCACTCCCATTGACCGTGAGACCCCAGACCCACTCCCATTGACTGTGAGACCCAGACCCACTCCCATTGACTGTGAGACCCAGACCCTCTCCCATTGACCGTGAGACCCAGACCCACTCCCATTGACTGGGAGATCCCAGACCCACTCCCATTGACCGTGAGCCCAGACCCACTCCCATTGACTGGGAGATCCCAGACCCACTCCCATTGACCGTGAGACCCCAGACCCACTCCCATTGACCGTGAGACCCCAGACCCACTCCCATTGACTGTGAGACCCAGACCCACTCCCATTGACCGTGAGACCCCAGACCCACTCCCATTGACTGTGAGACCCCAGACCCACTCCCATTGTCCGTGAGACCCCAGACCCACTCCCATTGACTGTGAGACTCAGACCCACTCCCATTGTCCGTGAGACCCCAGACCCTCTCCCATTGACTGGGAGATCCCTGACCCTCTCCCATTGATTGTGAGACCCCAGACCCACTGCCATTGTCCGTGAGACCCCAGACCCACTCCCATTGACTGTGAGACCCAGACCCACTCCCATTGTCCGTGAGACCCCAGACCCTCTCCCATTGACTGGGAGATCCCAGACCCTCTCCCATTGTCCGTGAGACCCCAGACCCACTCCCATTGTCCGTGAGACCCCAGACCCACTCCCATTGTCCGTGAGACCCCAGACCCACTCCCATTGACTGTGAGACCCCAGACCCTCTCCCATTGTCCGTGAGACCCCAGACCCACTCCCATTGACTGTGAGACCCAGACCCACTCCTATTGTCCGTGAGACCCCAGACCCTCTCCCATTGACTGGGAGATCCCTGACCCTCTCCCATTGACTGGGAGATCCCTGACCCTCTCCCATTGACTGTGAGACCCCAGACCCACTCCCATTGTCCGTGAGACCCCAGACCCTCTCCCATTGACTGGGAGATCCCTGACCCTCTCCCATTGACTGTGAGACCCCAGACCCACTCCCATTGTCCGTGAGACCCCAGACCCTCTCCCATTGACTGGGAGATCCCTGACCCTCTCCCATTGACCATGAGATCCCAGTCCCATTCCCATTATCCGTGAGACCCTTTCCCTTGACCGTGAGATCCCAGTCCCATTCCCATTATCCGTGAGACCCTTTCCCTTGACCATGAGATCCCAGATCCACTCCCATTGTCCATTAGACCCTTGCCCATTGACCGTCAGACCTCAGACAATCTCTTATTGACCATGCGTCCCACTCCCATTGTCCGTGAGACCCCAGACCCTCTCCCATTGACTGGGAGATCCCAGACCCTCTCCCATTGTCCGTGAGACCCCAGACCCACTCCCATTGTCCGTGAGACCCCAGACCCACTCCCATTGTCCGTGAGACCCCAGACCCACTCCCATTGACTGTGAGACCCCAGACCCTCTCCCATTGTCCGTGAGACCCCAGACCCACTCCCATTGACTGTGAGACCCAGACCCACTCCTATTGTCCGTGAGACCCCAGACCCTCTCCCATTGACTGGGAGATCCCTGACCCTCTCCCATTGACTGGGAGATCCCTGACCCTCTCCCATTGACTGTGAGACCCCAGACCCACTCCCATTGTCCGTGAGACCCCAGACCCTCTCCCATTGACTGGGAGATCCCTGACCCTCTCCCATTGACTGTGAGACCCCAGACCCACTCCCATTGTCCGTGAGACCCCAGACCCTCTCCCATTGACTGGGAGATCCCTGACCCTCTCCCATTGACCGTGAGACCCCAGACCCACTCCCATTGACTGTGAGACCCCAGACCCACTCCCATTGTCCGTGAGACCCCTGACCCTCTCCCATTGACCGTGAGACCCAGACCCACTCCCATTGACTGTGAGACCCAGACCCACTCCCATTGTCCGTGAGACCCCAGACCCACTCCCATTGACTGTGAGACCCCAGACCCACTCCCATTGACTGTGAGACCCAGACCCACTCCCATTGTCCGTGAGACCCCAGACCCACTCCCATTGTCCGTGAGACCCCAGACCCACTCCCATTGTCCGTGAGACCCCAGACCCTCTCCCATTGTCCGTGAGACCCCAGACCCTCTCCCATTGACTGTGAGACCCAGACCCACTCCCATTGTCTGTGAGACCCAGACCCACTCCCATTGTCCGTGAGACCCCAGACCCACTCCCATTGTCCGTGAGACCCAGACCCTCTCCCTTTGACTGTGAGACCCCAGACCCACTCCCATTGTCCGTGAGACCCCAGACCCACTCCCATTGACCGTGAGACCCCAGACCCACTCCCATTGTCCGTGAGACCGAGACCCTCTCCCATTGACTGTGAGACCCCAGACCCACTCCCATTGTCCGTGAGACCCCAGACCCACTCCCATTGACCATGAGACCCCAGACCCACTCCCATTGACTGTGAGACCCAGACCCACTCCCATTGTCCGTGAGTACCCCAGACCCTCTCCCATTGACTGTGAGACCCCAGACCCTCTCCCATTGACTGTGAGACCCCAGACCCACTCCCATTGTCCGTGAGACCCCTGACCCTCTCCCATTGACTGTGAGACCCAGACCCACTCCCATTGTCTGTGAGACCCAGACCCACTCCCATTGTCCGTGAGACCCCAGACCCACTCCCATTGTCCGTGAGACCCAGACCCTCTCCCATTGACTGTGAGACCCCAGACCCACTCCCATTGTCCGTGAGACCCCAGACCCACTCCCATTGACCGTGAGACCCCAGACCCACTCCCATTGTCCGTGAGACCCAGACCCTCTCCCATTGTCCGTGAGACCCCAGACCCTCTCCCATTGACTGTGAGACCCCAGACCCACTCCCATTGTCCGTGAGACCCCAGACCCTCTCCCATTGACTGTGAGACCCCAGACCCTCTCCCATTGACTGTGAGACCCCAGACCCACTCCCATTGACTGGGAGATCCCTGACCCTCTCCCATTGTCCGTGAGACCCCAGACCCTCTCCCATTGACTGGGAGATCCCTGACCCTCTCCCATTGACTGTGAGACCCCAGACCCACTCCCATTGTCCGTGAGACCCCAGACCCTCTCCCATTGACTGTGAGACCCCAGACCCACTCCCATTGTCCGTGAGACCCCAGACCCTCTCCCATTGACTGGGAGATCCATGACCCTCTCCCACTGACCGTGAAACACTTTCCCATTGACTGTGAGACCCCAGACCCTTTCCCATTGACCATGAGACCCCACTACTTCCTCTGCCAGCCCCTCCCACACACGCACCACCCTCTGGGGGAAAACGTTGCCCCTCGGGTCCCTGTTCCCCCTCTAACCTTAAATCTACCCCCCTCTAGTTCTGGACTCCCCCCCCGCACCCCAAGGGGGAAAAGACCTTGTCTATTTACCCAATCCACACCACTTCGTGATTTTATAAACCTCTATTAGGTCACCCCTCAGCCTCCCCCCACCCCAGGGAGAAAAAGACCTTGTCTATTTTCCCCACCCTCATGATGTTATAAACCTCTATAAGGTCACCCCTCAGCATCCGACGCTCCAGGGAAAACAGCCCCAGCCTGTCCAGCCTCTCCCTGTAGCTCAAACCCTCCAACATCCTCGTCAATCTTTTCCGAACCCTTCCACAACATCCTTCCTGTAGCGGGGAGACCGGGATTGAACACAATATTCCAACAGGGGCCCCTAACCAATGTCCCGTACAGCCGCAACATGACCTCCCAACCCCTGTACTCAATACTCTGACCGATAAAGGAAAGCATACCCAACGCCTCCTTCACTATCCTATCGACCTGCGACTCCACTTTCAAGGAGCTATCAGAACCATCAGATGCTTTCAGCTGTATGAAAGCGCGAGGGCCATGCGCTGAATGAGCGTCTATTGTCTTCCTTCCCCACCTCCCCCCACCCCCACACCCAGGGGCAGGGAATCAGAAAGCTAGCGGGTGCAGGTTAAGGTTTAGAGGGATCTGGTGAAGGCTGAGAAGGTCACTGAGATATGAACATGGGGCAAAAGCTGATGACAGTGTTTTGCTGGGCTAATGTTCAGATAGCAGGAATATCCCACTAACAGCTCCATCAGCACTAACCCTCCCACAGCACTGACCCTCCCTCAGCACTAACCCTCCCACAGCACTGACCCTCCCACAGCACCCGCTCCCTCAGCACTGACCCTCCCACAGCACCCACTCGCTCAGTACTGACCCTCCCTCAGCACCCACTCCCTCAGCACTGACCCTCCCACAGCGCCCACTCCTTCAGCACTGACCCTCCCACAGCATCCACCCCCGCAGCACTGACTCTCCCTCAGCACTGACCCTCCCACAGCACCCACTCCCACAGCACTGACCCTCCCACAGCACCCACTCCCTCAGCACTGACCCTCCCACAGCATTGACCGTCCCTCAGCACTGACCCTCCCACAGCACCCACTCCCTCAGCACTGACCCTCCCACAGCACCCACTCCCTCAGCGCTGACCCTCCCACAGCACTGACCCTCCCTCAGCACTGACCCTCCCACAGCACTGACCCTCCCACAGCACTGACCATCCCTCAGCACTGACCCTCCCTCAGCACTGACCCTCCCACAGCACTGACCCTCCCACAGCACTGACCCTCCCACAGCACTGACCATCCCTCAGCACTGACCCTCCCACAGCACTGACCCTCCCACAGCACCCGCTCCCTCAGCACTGACCCTCCCTCAGCACCCACTCCCTCAGCACTGACCCTCCCACAGCGCCCACTCCCTCAGCACTGACTCTCCCACAGCACCCACTCCCACAGCACTGACCCTCCCACAGCACCCACTCCGTCAGCACTGACCCTCCCTCAGCACTGACCCTCCCACAGCACTGACCCTCCCACAGCACCCACTCCCTCAGCACTGACCCTCTCACAGCACCCGCTCCCTCAGCACTGACCCTCCCACAGCACTGACCCTCCCTCAGCACTGACCCTCCCTCAGCACTGACCCTCCCACAGCACCGACCCTCCCACAGCACCGACCCTCCCACAGCACCCACTCCCTCAGCACTGACCCTCCCACAGCACCCGCTCCCTCAGCACTGACCCTCCCACAGCACCCACTCCCTCAGCACTGACCCTCCCACAGCACCCGCTCCCTCAGCACTGACTCTCCCACAGCACCCGCTCCCTCAGCACTGACCCTCCCACAGCACCCACTCGCTCAGTACTGACCCTCCCTCAGCACCCACTCCCTCAGCACTGACCCTCCCTCAGCACCCACTCCTTCAGCACTGACCCTCCCATAGCGCCCACTCCTTCAGCACTGACCTTCCCACAGCATCCACCCCCGCAGCACTGACACTCCCGCAGCACTGACCCTCCCACAGCGCCCACTCCCTCAGCGCTGACCCTCCCACAGCATCCACCCCCGCAGCACTGACTCTCCCTCAGCACTGACCCCCCCACAGCGCCCACTCCCTCAGCACTGACCCTCCCACAGCACCCACTCCCTCAGCACTGACCCTCCCTGAGCACTGACCCTCCCACAGCACTGACCCTCCCACAGCACCCACTCCCTCATCACTGACCCTCCCCCAGCACCCACTCCCTCAGCACTGACCCTCCCACAGCACCCAATCCCTCAGCACTGACCCTCCCACAGCGCCCACTCCCTCAGCACTGACCCTCCCTGAGCACTGACCCTCCCACAGCACTGACCCTCCCACAGCACCCACTCCCTCATCACTGACCCTCCCCCAGCACCCACTCCCTCAGCACTGACCCTCCCACAGCACCCAATCCCTCAGCACTGACCCTCCCACAGCACCCACTCCCTCAGCACTGACCCTCCCACAGCACCCACTCCCTCAGCACTGACCCTCCCACAGCACCCGCTCCCTCAGCACTGACCCTCCCACAGCACCCGCACCCTCAGCACTGACCCTCCCACAGCTCCCGCTCCCTCAGCACTGACCCTCCCACAGCACCCACTCCCTCAGCACTGACCCTCCCTCAGCACTGACCCTCTCATAGCACTGACTCTCCCTCAGCACTGACCCTCCACAACGCCCACTACCTCAGCACTGACCCTCCTACAGCACCAATCCCTCAGCACTGACCCTCCCTCATCACTGACCCTCCCATAGCACTGACCCCCCCACAGCGCCCACTCCCTCAGCACTGACTCTCCCTCAGCACTGACCCTCCCACAGCACTTACCCTCCCACAGCACCCACTCCCTCAGCACTGACCCTCCCACAGCACCCACTCCCTCAGCACTGACCCTCCTGCATCACTGACCCTCCCATAGCACTGACTCTCCCTCAGCACTGATCCCCCCCCCACAGCGCCCGCTCCCTCAGCACTGACCCTCCAACAGCACCCAGTCCCTCAGCACTGATCCTCCCTCAGCACTGA
Organism: Chiloscyllium plagiosum; assembly: GCF_037043375.1. Lineage (NCBI taxonomy): Eukaryota > Metazoa > Chordata > Chondrichthyes > Orectolobiformes > Hemiscylliidae > Chiloscyllium > Chiloscyllium plagiosum. The sequence continues at coordinate 27,915,488 of NW_028270191.1, read as the reverse complement.
CCCTCCCTCAGCACTGACCCTCCCACAGCACCCACTCCCTCAGCACTGACCCTCCCACAGCACCCACTCCCTCAGTACTGACCCTCCCTCAGCACTGACCCTCCCACAGCACTGACCCTCCCACAGCACTGACCCTCCCACAGCACCCACTCCCTCAGCACTGACCCTCCCACAGCACCCGCTCCGTCAGCACTGACCCTCCCACAGCACCCACTCCCACAGCACTGACCCTCCCCCAGCACCCACTCCCTCAGCACTGATCCTCCCACAGCACCCGCTCCCTCAGCACTGACCCTCCCACAGCACCCGCTCCCTCAGCACTGACCCTCCCACAGCACCCACTCCCTCAGCACTGACCCTCCCTCAGCACTGACCCTCCCTCAGCACTGACCCTCCCACAGCACCCACTCCCTCAGCACTGACCCTCCCTCAGCACTGACCCTCTCATAGCACTGACTCTCCCTCAGCACTGACCCTCCACAACGCCCACTACCTCAGCACTGACCCTCCTACAGCACCAATCCCTCAGCACTGACCCTCCCTCATCACTGACCCTCCCATAGCACTGACCCCCCCACAGCGCCCACTCCCTCAGCACTGACTCTCCCTCAGCACTGACCCTCCCACAGCACTTACCCTCCCACAGCACCCACTCCCTCAGCACTGACCCTCCCACAGCACCCACTCCCTCAGCACTGACCCTCCCTCAGCACTGACCCTCCCTCAGCACTGATCCTCCCACAGCACTGATCCTCCCTCAGCACTGACCCTCCCACAGCACTGACCCTCCCACAGCACTGACCCTCCCTCAGCACTGACCCTCCCTCAGCACTGACCCTCCCACAGCACCCACTCCCTCAGCACTGACCCTCCCACAGCACCCACTCCCTCAGCACTGACCCTCCCACAGCACCCGCTCCCTCAGCACTGACCCTCCCACAGCACCCACTCCCTCAGCACTGACCGTCCCACAGCGCCCACTCCCTCAGCACTGACCCTCCCACAGCACCCACTCCCTCAGCACTGACCCTCCCACAGCACCCACTCCCTCAGCACTGACCCTCCCACAGCACCCACTCCCTCAGCACTGACCCTCCCTCAGCACCTGCTCCCTCAGCACTGACCCTCCCTCAGCACTGACCCTCCCACAGCACCCACTCCCTCAGCGCGGACCCTCACACACCACCCACTCCCTCAGCACTGACCCTCCCTCAGCACTGACCCTCCCACATCGCCCACTCCCTCAGCACTGACCCTCCCACAGCACCCACTTCCTCAGCACTGACCCTCCCTCATCACTGACCCTCCCTCAGCACTGACCCTCCCACAGCGCCCACTCCCTCAGCACTGACCCTCCCATAGCACCCACTCCCTCAGCACTGACCCTCCCTCAGCACCCACTCCCTCAGCACTGACCCTCCCTCAGCACCCGCTCCCTCAGCACTGACCCTCCCTCAGCACTGACCCTCCCTCAGCACCCACTCCCTCAGCACTGACCCTCCCTCAGCACTGACCCTCCCTCAGCACTGACCCTCCCACAGCGCCCACTCCCTCAGCACTGACCCTCCCACAGCACCCACTCCCTCAGCACTGACCCTCCCTCAGCACCCGCTCCCTCAGCACTGACCCTCCCTCAGCACTGACCCTCCCACAGCGCCCACTCCCTCAGCACTGACCCTCCCACAGCACCTACTCCCACAGCACTGACCCTCCCCCAGCACCCACTCCCTCAGCACTGACCCTCCCACAGCACCCACTCCCTCAGCACTGATCCTCCCACAGCACCCGCTCCCTCAGCACTGACCCTCCCACAGCACCCGCTCCCTCAGCACTGACCCTCCCACAGCACCCACTCCCTCAGCACTGACCCTCCCTCAGCACTGACCCTCCCTCAGCACTGACCCTCCCACAGCGCCCACTCCCTCAGCACTGACCCTCAGTCCCTTCGTTTCCGATACGCACCTTTTCCGGTCGCAAAAGCAGTGAGCTGCAGTGAGGACCCATCGCTTAGCGATAATGATTCCTCCACAGACATGCTGCTGGACATTGCGCTGGTTGTACTGGACACTGACCTGCCAGGGCCAGGCGCCGGGCAGAGCGTCCTGCCCACCCACTATCCGGCTGGACACTGGGTCACCCATCAGGGGACGTAGGCCGCAGTCTGGGGAGACAGCAAGGGACAGCCTCTTCAGAGAGAGAGAGCGATACAGGAGAGAGAGACCGAGAGAGAGAGAGAGACGGAGCGAGAGAGAGATACGGGGAAGAGAGAGAGAGAGAGAATGATACGGGGGAGAGAGACAGAGACAGAGAGAGAGAATGATACGGGGGAGAGAGAGAGAGAGAGAATGATACAGGGAGAGAGAGAGGGACAGAGAGAGAGAATGATACGGGGGAGAGAGAGAGAGAGAATGATACAGGGAGAGAGAGAGGGACAGAGAGAGAGAGGGACAGAGAGAGAGAGAATGATACAGGGAGAGAGACTCAGACAGAGAGAGGGACAGACAGAGAGAGAATGATACAGGGAGAGAGACTCAGACAGAGAGAGAGAGAGGGACAGACAGAGAGAGAGGGACAGACAGAGAGAGAGAGAGAGAATGATACAGGGAGAGAGACTCAGATAGAGAGGGAGGGACAGACAGAGAGAGAGAGAATGATTCTGGGAGAGAGGGACAGACACAGAGAGAGAGGGACAGACAGAGAGAATGATACAGGGAGAGAGACTCAGACAGAGAGAGAGGGACAGACAGAGAGAGAGAGAATGATACTGGGAGAGAGGGACAGACACAGAGAGAGAGGGACAGACAGAGAGAGAATGATACAGGGAGAGAGGGACAGACACAGAGAGAGAGGGACAGACAGAGAGAATGATACAGGGAGAGAGACTCAGACAGAGAGAGAGGGACAGACTGAGAGAGAGAGAATGATACTGGGAGAGAGGGACAGACACAGAGAGAGAGGGACAGACAGAGAGAGAATGATACAGGGAGAGAGGGACAGACAGAGAGAGAGAAAGGGACAGACAGAGAGAGAGAGAGAGAATGATACTGGGAGAGAGGGACAGACACAGAGAGAGAGGGACAGACAGAGAGAGAATGATACAGGGAGAGAGGGACAGACAGAGAGAGAGAAAGGGACAGACAGAGAGAGAGAGAGAATGATACTGGGAGAGAGACTCAGACAGAGAGAGAGAGAGAGGGACAGACAGAGAGAGAGGGACAGACAGAGAGAGAGAATGATAGGGAAAGGGACTCAGAGGGAGACAAAGAGAGACAGACAGAGGGAGTAGGACAGGCAGACAGAGAGAGAGAGAATGATACAGGGAGAGAGATACAGACAGAGGGAAAGGGACAGGCAGACAGTGAGCGACAGGCAAAGAGAGAGAGAGGCAGAGAGAGACAGATACAGGCAGAGAGAGATAGAGATAAAGAGAAAGACTCAGAGAGAGAGAGAGGGACAACAAAGAGAGGGAGAGACAGAGAGACATAGAGAGAGGGGAGATAGAGAGAAAGAATCAGGGAGAGAGAGAGGAATAGAAAGAGAGAGACACGCAGTGAAAGAGAGAGAGAGACAGAGAGAGTCACAGAGACAGAGAGAGAAATACCGAGAGCGAGAGACAGAGAGAGAAAGATACAGAAAGAAAGAGGGAGGGAGGGAAGGAGGAACAGGGAGAGACAGTGAGAGAGACAGAGAGTGGTCAATGGCGAGTAACAGATAGTGACCCAGAAACACAGAGAGAGAGAGAGAGAGACACCCCCACCCCAGCCCAAACACTCCCCCACCCCAGTCTCACCTGGGTTCTTGGTAACGGTGGCCACGGGTTGAGAGAGGAGCCCGGTGAAGGACAGCACCAGGAGGAGGAGGAGGAAGGGCCACAGTCTCCCTGGACCCATGCCTCAGCTCCGACGCACTCACCCCACCCCCCTCGCGCCAAAAAAACCCACCACCTCCGGCAACGTCCCGCGCGTCTCCCTCAGCTCCCCACCCAACCCTACCCCGCCAGACCTGTGAAGGGGTGGGAGGGAGAGCGAGGGGGTGATGGGGGTGGGGGGGGGGGGGGAGAAGAAAGGCGCAGAGCCGGGCTAGAGAGCTTCAGGGGTTCATGTCAACGGAACACCCCCACCCCTCAAAACCCCACCCCACCCCACGGCCTGGGGTCAGTACCAGAGACGGGCGTCGAGGGAACGTTAACGGGGAGGGATGAGGGGTGGGTGGGTGGGGGGTGCCTGAGTATTGGGACACGTGGTGGGGGCGAGGGGGGGTGGGGGGTGGAGGGGAGGTGATCTGGTTTACTTCTGCAGTTCCTCTTTCCCCCCCACCCCAGCACCCGAATCTGACGACACCACCACTAAACGCTCTCTCTCTCTCCCCCCCCCACCCCACAAGTACTGATGAGATCCCCCTCCCCCTCTCCCTCCCCACACCCCCCCCCCCCCCTCTCCCTCCCCACTCCCCCCTCTCCCCGGGTCAAACTGCACCTGGGGTGGTCTCACAATGATTCTTTGTTGTACGGGGGTTGGGGGAGGGGCTGACAGTGAGATCACCCCCAACCCACCCCCACCCCCCACCCCCCACACCACCCCAAAGGCCAGAGGGTAGGAGGTAGGTAGTGTCATGGGGTGGCAGGGTGATAGTGCCGCTGAAAACGTCCAGCGCGGGAAAACAGGCCCTTCGGCCCGACCCGTCCGTGCTGACCCAGATATCCCTAACCTAACCCGGTCCCCGTTCCCCAGCACTCGGCCCATCTCCCCCTAAACCCCTTCCTGTTCCTGTCCCCCATCCAGGTGCCTTTTAAATGCTGTCATTGTACCAGCCCCCACCACTTCCTCTGGCAGCTCCTCCCACACACGCACCACCCTCTGGGGGAAAAAGTTGCCCCTCGGGTCCCTGTCCCCCCCTCTCACCTTAAACCTACCCCCCTCTAGTTCTGGACTCCCCCCACCCCAGGGAGGGAAAAGACCTTGTCTATTTACCCCACCCTCGTGATGTTATAAACCTCTATAAGGTCACCCCTCAGCCTCTGACGCTCCAGGGAAAACAGCCCCAGCCTGTCCAGCCTCTCCCTGTAGCTCAAACCCTCCAACATCCTTGTCAATCTTCTCCGAACCCCTTCCACAACATCCTTCCTGTAGCGGGGAGACCGGGATTGAACACAATATTCCAACAGGGGCTCCTAACCAATGTCCCATACAACCGCAACATGACCTCCCAACCCCTGTGCTCAATACTCTGACCAATAAAGGAAAGCATACCAAACGCCTCCTTCACTATCCTGTCTACCAGGGGTATGCAGTGAGGCTCAGGTCTCTAGCACAGAGCCTGTCCCTGTTGCGCAGAGGGGAAGGAGGGAAAGGGGGAGAGTGTTAGTCATTGGGGACTCGATAGTTAGAGGCTCAGATAGAAAGTTTGTTGGGAACGAACGAGACTCACGGTCGGTGTGTTGCCTCCCAGGTACCAGGATCCATGATGTCTCAGGTCATTATTTTGGGGTCCTGAAGGGACCAGCCTTAAGTCATGGTCCATGTAGGTACCAACGACATAGGTAGAAAGAGGGATAGGGAGGTAAGGCAGGATTGCAGCGAGCTCCGGTGGAAGCTGAGAGCTAGAACAAACAGAGTTGTTGTCTCTGGTTCGTTACCCGTATCGCGGGATAGCGAGGCGAGGAATAGGCAGAGATATCAGCTGGACTGAAGGGATGGTGCGTGAGGGAGGGTTTCAGGTACATGGATAATTGGGACTCATTCAGAATTAGGTAGGTGAGCCTGCAGCATGGATAGGTACCTGGGACTTCGATCTTGTGGCCATTTCGGAGACACGGATAAAGCAGGGTGAGGAATGGGTGCTGCAGGTTCCAGAGTTTAGGTCATTCATTAAGAACAGGCAAGGTGGTGAAAGAGGGGGAGGTGTGGCTTTGTTAGTCAAGGACAGAATGGCGGTGGCTGAGAGACCTTTTGATGAGGACTCGACTACTGAGGTAGTGTGGGCAGAGGTTAGAAACAGGAGAGGAGAGGTCACACTGCTTGGAGTCTTTTATAGGCCTCTGCAGAGTTCCAGGGATATGGAGGAGAGGATTATCAAAATTATTCTGGGTAGGAGTGAAAGGAACAGGGTGGTCATTGTGGGGGACTTTAACTTCCCCAACATTGACTGGAAATGCTATAACTCTAGTACCTCGGATGGGTCAGTTTTTGTCCAGTGTGTACAGGAGGGTTTCCTGACACAGTATGTCAAAGGGCCGACAAGAGGGGAGGCCACACTGGATCTGGTGCTTGGTAATGAACCAGGCCAGGTGTTGGATTTAGTTGTAGGTGAGCACTTTGGAGAGAGTGACCATGATTCAGTTACATTTAGTTTAGCGATGGAAAGGGATAGGTACGTGCCACAGGTCAAGAGTTATCGATGGGGCAAGGGCAATTATAATGTGATTAGGCAAGAATTAGGATGCATAGAATGGGGTAGCAAAATGCAGGGGATGGGGATAATGGAAATGTGGAGCTGGTTTAAGGAACAGATATTGCGTGTCCTTGATAGGTATGTCCCTGTCAGGCAGGGAGGAAGTGATAAGGTAAGGGAACCATGGTTTACTACAGAGATTGTTTCTCTTGTCCAGCAGAACGTGGAGGCTTATGTGTTGATGAGGCGAGATGGTTCAGATGAGGCGATGGAGAGTTACAGATCAGCTAGGGAGGATTTAAAGAGAGAGTTAAGAAGAGCAGAGAGGACACGAGCAGTCTTTAGCAAATAGAATAAAGGGGAACCCTAAAGCTTTCTGTAGGAATGTGAGGGATAAAAGGATGACTAGGGTAGGAATAGGGCCAGTCAAAGACAGAGGTGGGAAGTTGAGTGTGGACCCTGTGGAGATCGGAGAGGCGCTAAACGAACATTTCTCATCGGTGTTCACTCAGGAAAAGGTGAATATTGTAGAGGAGAAGAATGAGGTACGAGATATTAGACTAGAAAGGATCGAGGTCAGTTACAAACAGGTGTTATCAATTCTAGAATGAGTGAAAGTAGACAAGTTCCCTGGGCCAGATGGGATTTATCCGAGGATTCTCTGGGAAGCGAGGGAGGAGATAGCAGAGCTTTTGGCTTTGATATTTGAGTCACCATTGTCTACAGGTTTAGTACCAGAGGACTGGAGGATTGCAAATGTTGTGGCCTTGTTCAAGGAGGGCAGTAGAAATAACCCAGGTAATTATAGAGCAGTGAGCCTCACTCCTGTTGTAGGAAAGGTTTTGGAAAGGATTATGAGAGATAGGATTTATAATCATCTGGCAAGCACCAATTTGATTTCAGATAGTCAACATGGTTTCGTCAAGGGCAGGTTGTGTCTCACAAACCTCATTGATTATTTTGAGAAGGTGACCAAGCATGTAGATGAGGGTAGGGCAGTTAACGTGGTGTACATGGACTTCAGTAAAGCCTTTGATAATGTTCCACATGGTAGGCTGTTGGAGAAAATGCAGAGGCATGGAATTGAGGGTGATTTAGCAGTTTGGATTAGAAACTGGCTTTCTGAAAGAAGGCAGCGAGTGGTGGTTGATGGAAAATATTCAGCCTGGAGTCCGGTTACTAGTCGTGTGTCACAAGTTTTGGGATCACTGCTGTTTGTCATTTTTATAAATGACTTAGACGCGGACATAGGTGGATGGATTAGTAAATTTGCAGACGACACTAAAGTCGGTGGAGTGGTGGACAGTTTGGAAGAATGTTACAGGTTGCGGGGGGACTTGGATAAACTGCAGAATTGGGCTGAGAGGTGGCAAATGGAGTTCAATGCAGCTAAATGTGAGGTGATGCACTTTGGGAAGAATAACAGGAAGGCAGAGTACTGGGCCAATGGAAAGATTCTTGGTAGTGTGGATGTGCAGAGGGATCTTGGAGTCCAGGTACATAGGGTCCCTGAAAGTTGCCACCCGGGTGGATAGTGCTGTTAAGAAGGCATACGGTGTGTGGGACATCATAGAACCTAGAACATCCCAACGCAGTCCAGGCCCTTCGGCCCCTCGATGTCGTACCGACCTGTGGAACCAATCTGAAGCCCATCTAACCCACACTGTTCCACTCCCCTCCATACGCCCGTCCAATGCCCATTTAAATGCCCTTAATGTTGGCGAGCCTCCTACTGTTACAGGCCCACGCACCGACTACTCTCTGAGTAAAGACACTACCCTTGACATCTGTCCTGTATCTATCACCCCTCAGTTTAAAGCTGTGTCCCCTCATGTTAGCCATCACCGTCCGAGGGAAAAGGCTCTCCCTGTCGAACCCTCGGATTATCTTATAGGTCTCAAACACAGAGACCTTGGAGTGCAGGTTCATAGCTCCTTGAAAGTGGGGTCGCAGGTAGATAGGATAGTGAAGGAGGCGTTGGGTATGCTTTCCTTTATCGGTCAGAGTATTGAGTACAGGGGTTGGGAGGTCATGTTGTGGCTGTACAGGACATTGGTTAGGGGCCCCTGTTGGAATATTGTGTTCAATCCCGGTCTCCCCGCTACAGGAAGGATGTTGTGGGAGGGGTTTGGAAAAGATTGACAAAGATGTTGGAGGGTTTGAGCTACAGGGAGAGGCTGGACAGGCTGGGGCTGTTTTCCCTGGAGCGTCGGAGGCTGAGGGGCGCTCAGAGTTGGGACGGCAACCCTTTCACTCCATACGTCAACCATCGTGGGGCTGAGGCCGTTCTGGCTAGGTTTGCCCAGGGACAGACAACAGCGAAGGGTTGGGCAGGCCTCAGAAGGGTTTGGACGGGTCGGGAGAGCGGGCAAGGAAGTGGCAGATGGGCCATGCGCCCTGGCCGGGACGGACAGAGGCGCGGGACTGCTTTCCAGGAGATTCCGAAACCTGGAGGGCAAAGGGGGTCCCAGTCCGGGACTCTCTCAAGGTGACCTTGCAGGACGGCTCAGTAGTTGGGAAGGAGAGCGCAGTTTACCGCGAGAGGGCTTGGTCACGAAAGCGGGGATGGACTTCGGAGGCTCCCTACGGGCTCTGGTAACGCCACGTTTGGAGTGTTGGGCGCACACCCGTGTCTCAGGAAGGGGGCGGACTGGCCCCGTGCAGCACGTTCAGAGCGGGATTGGTCCCAGGAACAAAACAGCCTAACGCACGAGGAACGTTTGAGGACTCTGGGTGGATCATCGATGGAGGATGGGGGGTTTGGGGGAAGGATCTGACTGAAACTTACCAAACAGACTGGACAGAGCAGGAGGTTGGGAAGGTGTTTCCCTGCAGGGAGGTGGCCGTGGGTTTGGAAGGTGCTGCCCGAGGATGTTTGGTGAATGTCAGCGGCGGGTCCTTGTATTCGGTACATGCTGCTACTACCGAGCATCGGTGGGGTGTTGGAGCTCAGCCCAACATTCCTCATGAGCCCGGCTGCCAGCGAGAGTAGGGAGGGAGTGTGGAAGGTGGGGATGCTCCGTTCCCCTCCACCCCATCTGTAAGGACAGACTGACGGGCAGAGGGGGTGGGGTGGCCCTGTTGGTAAGGGAGGATATTCAGTCCCTTGCGCGGGGGGACCTAGAGTCAGGGGATGTAGAGTCAGTGTGGATAGAGCTGAGAAATAATAAGGGTAAAAAGACCCTCTTGGGAGTTATCTACAGGTCCCCAAACAGTAGTCTGGATGTCAGATGTAAGTTGAATCAGGAGCTGAAATTGGCCTGTCGCAAAGATGTCACTACAGTTGTTATGGGGGATTTTAACATGCAGGTAGACTGGGAGAATCCGGATGGTATTGGGCCACAAGAAAGAGACTTTGTGGAGTGCCTCAGAGATGGATTCTTAGAGCAGCTGGTGCTGGAGCCAACCAGGGAGAAGGCAATTCTGGATCTGGTATTGTGCAGTGAACCAGAATTGGTCAGAGACCTCGAAGTGAAGGAGCCATTGGGAAGTAGTGACCATAATACAATAAGCTTCAATCTGCAATTTGAGAGGGAGAGGGTACAGTCGGAAGTGACAATATTTCCGTTGAATAAGGGGAACTATGGAGCTATGAGGGAGGAGCTGGCCAAAGTTCAATGGTGCAGTACCTTAGCAGGGATGACCGTGGAGGAACAATGGCAGATATTTCTGTGTATAATGCAGAAGGTGCAGGATCAGTTCATTCCTAAAAGGAAGAAAGATCCTAGGAGGAGGCATGGGCGGCCGTGGCTGACGAGGGAAGTTAAGGAACATATAAAGTTAAAAGAGAAAAAGTATAACATAGCAAAGATAAGTGGGAAAACTGAGGACTGGGAAGCTTTTAAAGAGCAACAGAGGATTACTAAGAAGGAAATACGCAGAGAAAAAATGAGGTACGAAGGTAAACTGGCCAAGAATATTAAGGAGGATAGTAAAAGCTTTTTTAGCTATGTGCAAGGCAAAAAAATGGTTAGGACAAAAATTGGGCCCTTGAAGACAGAAACAGGGGAATATATTCCGGGGAACAAAGAAATGGCAGAAGAATTAAATGGGTACTTCAGATCTGTGTTCACTGGGGAAGACACAAGCAATCTCCCTGAGGTAACAGTGGCTGAAGGACCTGAACTTAAGGGAATTTATATTTGCCAGGATTTGGTGTTGGAGAGACTGTTAGATCTGAAGGTTGATAAGTCTCCAGGGCCTGATGGTCTAATCCCAGGGTACTGAAGGAGGTGGCTCGGGAAATCGTGGATGTATTGGTGATTATTTTCCAGAGTTCGATAGATTCGGGATCGGTTCCTGAGGATTGGAGGGTGGCTGATGTTGTACCACTTTTTAAGAAAGGTGGGAGAGAGAAAGCAGGAAATTATAGACCAGTTAAGTCTGACCTCAGTGGTAGGAAAGATGCTGGAGTCTATTATAAAGGATGAAATTACGGCACATCTGGACAGTAGTAACAGGATAGGACAGGGTCAGCATGGATTTATGAAGGGGAAATCATGCTTGACTAATCTTCTGGAATTTTTTGAGGATGTAACTCTGAAGATGGACGAGGGAAATCCAGTGGATGTAGTGTACCTGGACTTTCAGAAAGCTTTTGATAAAGTCCCACACAGGAGGTTAGTGAGTAAAATTAGGGCGCATGGTATTGGGGGCAAAGTACTAGATTGGATTGAAAATTGGTTGGCTGATAGGAAACAAAGGGTAGTGATAAACGGCTCCATTTCGGAATGACAGGCAGTGACCAGTGGGGTACCGCAGGGATCCGTGCTGGGACCGCAGCTTTTTACAATATATGTTAATGATATAGAAGATGGTATCAGCAATAACATTAGCAAATTTGCTGATGATACAAAGCTGGGTGGCAGGGTGAAATGTGATGAGGGTGTTAGGAGATTACAGGGTGACCTGGACAGGTTAGGTGAGTGGGCAGATGCAGTTTAATGTGGATAAATGTACGATTATCCACTTTGGTGGCAAGAACAGGAAGGCAGATTACTACCTAAATGGAATCAATTTAGGTAAAGGGGCAGTACAGAGAGATCTGGGTGTTCTTGTACACCAGTCAATGAAGGTAAGCATGCAGGTACAGCAGGTAGTGAAGAAGGCTAATAGCATGCTGGCCTTCATAACAAGAGGGATTGAGTATAGAAGCAAAGAGGTTCTTCTGCAGCTGTACAGGGCCCTGGTGAGACCACACCTGGAGTACTGTGTGCAGTTCTGGTCTCCAAATTTGAGGAAAGACATTCTGGCTATTGAGGGAGTGCAGCGTAGGTTCACGAGGTCAATTCCTGGAATGGCGGGATTACCTTACACTGAAAGACTGGAGCGACTGGGCTTGTATACCCTTGAGTTTAGAAGACTGAGAGGGGATCTGATTGAGACGTATAAGATTATGAAAGGATTGGACCCTCTGGAGGCAGGAAACATGTTTCCGCTGATGGGTGTGTGCCAAACCAGAGGACATAGCTTAAAAATACGGGGTAAATAGCTAAGAGGGAAATATTATTTGCCAAACAAAGGTTATATGAATATGGCGACAAACCGGGTAGATACTTAGCATTTCTTGCAAAGAAAAAAAAGGCCCCTCAGACTATTACGTCTATCAAGGAAAGTACGGGCATTCTGACTCATGATCACAAAAAGATTAATGCGATCTTTAGAGAATTTTATTCTCAGTTATATAAATCGCAGGATTGTGAAGACAGGACGAGGAGGATGCAGTCAGTTTTTAAAAATTTGACCTTTCCGGGCCTAACTCCGGAACAGGTATCGGTCCTAAATGCTCCCCTAACAGTCCAAGAAATACTTGACGCAATCAGGCAACTTCAGAGCGGTAAGGCGCCGGGCCCAGATGGTTTTCAAGCTGAATTCTATAAAGAATTTACAGAAATATTGGCTGGTCCACTTATGGACATGTATAACTATGCATATAGTCAGGGCTGTCTCCCGCCTTCGCTGAAAGAGGCAAATATCTCTCTTATCCTTAAAAAAGGAAAAGACCCAGAAGATTGTACATCATACAGACCAATATCCTTGCTAAATGTAGATTTTAAAATCCTTTCTAAAACGTTAGCATTGAGACTAGAAAGGGTACTGCCACATATTATAAAGGAGGATCAGACGGTGTTTATTAAGGGCCGTAGATCATCCAATAATATTAGAAGGGTTTTGAATATGATTCAAGCCTGCCATCAGGGAAAGATACCAGGAGTAGTAGTCTCATTAGATGCGGAAAAGGCATTTGATAGGGTTGAATGGTCATATTTGTTTTACACATTGGAAAGGTTTGGCATTGGAAAGGTGTTTACCAAATGGGTCTCAACATTGTATAGTGATCCCAAAGCAGTTGTGGTTACCAATGGATTAGGTTTGGATAGCTTCAGTGTGGGTAGGGGCTGCCGTCAGGGATGTCCTCTCTCGCCATTGTTATTTACGCTAATAATTGAACCACTAGCAGAAGCTATACGAGCTGATCCTAATATAACGGCCCCGAGGATTGGTACAGGTAAACATAAAATTACCCTTTATGCAGATGATGTTCTTTTACTCCTCAGTAACCCTTTGATGTCCGTACCTCGCCTAATCCAAGTTATTAATACATTTAGCGCATTCTCAGGCTATAAAATTAATTTCTCAAAATCGGAGGCTATGCCAATGGTGGCCTTGCTGTGATACCCCGCTTAGCGGACGGTTCCCTTTTTCCCTTTCGCTGGTCCCTGGAGGGCTTCTTATATTTAGGCACTTTTATTACTCCAGTATTTGGTCAGTTATATAAGGCTAATTTTGTGTATTTACTGGAAAGGATAAGGCAGGACCTCCAGCGATGGGGAGACCTGCCAATTTCCTGGTTGGGTAGAATAGCATTAATCAAAATGAATGTCCTGCCCCGTCTCCTATATCCTATGAGAATGCTTCCGGTGATGCTGCCGAGGCTGGCACTACGTAGATTATATGGTTGGTTGGATTCCTTTATTTGGAATCATAGACGGCCCCTCATTAAGCTGAAGAAGCTACAGCTTCCACAAACAAGGGGAGGATTGGACTTCCCAGATTTTAGGAAATATCAGTTAAGTTCCCTATTAAGTTATATAGCTGATTGGGTCTTGTCTGATCCACAATCAATCTGGTTGGACATCGAGGCTTCTCGAGTAAAATACCCACTTATTAATCTTTTATTCTCAGACAAGAGGAAAATCATTACAGATCACTGTAAAAACCCTATAATACTGAATACAATCAAGGCTTGGAATATAATGCGGCAAAATGAGTGCAATTCACATAAAACATCCCCCTATGCACCGATAGTGGGAGCATGGGGATTCCAACCGGGGTTGACAGATGCCACTTTTAAACTCTGGAGATCCAGGGGTATCTCATGTCTTGGGGATTTATTTAAAGATGGGGTCCTGATGTCTTTTGAACAGCTGCGTCAGAAATTCGGATTACCCAATGGAGACCTCTTTCGATATTTCCAAATTTGAGATTATATACAGAAGAAGACTACGTTATTAGATAGTCTTTATAAATCCGATAGAGAATGTAGTGTCCTACGACCAGTGGGGGCTATCTTCCGTCAGTAATATTTATCATTTATTACATGATGAAGTATCGGGAGATATGGATAATCTGCTTAAAACATGGGATCAGGATCTGGGACTAGAAATCTCCACAGAAACGTGGAATGATATTTGGGAAAACGCTAGAAGAATTACTATCTGTAACAGAACCCAGGCCATCCAGCCTGAAGATACTTCACAGGGCCCATATAGCACCGGCTCGATTGGCAAAATTTAAGGCAGGAACATCTCCAATGTGTCCCAAATGCAAAATAGAGGTGGGCACTCTTGTACATTGCCTATGGACCTGTCATAAGATCTGTAGATACTGGACTAAAGTAGCAAGTACCCTGACAGAAATTCTAGGAACGGAAATTAAAGTGGACCCCGTATCTCTCCTTTTGGGCTTTTCGAACTTTCCCTCCCTGGACACGTACGGGGAGAGACTATTTTCTATTCTCTCTTTCTGTGCAAGGAAAAATATTTTGGTGAACTGGGCGGCTGAGGGCCCCCCCCCGGACTTTCAAATTGGCACAGATTAATCATGGAATGTATTCCCCTTGACTTCCTCACAAATATGGTGCACCGAAAGGCCGAATTATTTTATAAAATATGGCAGCCCTTCTTGAATTACATAAATACAGATATCTCGGCAATCCTAACAAGGGCTTTTATTTAATTGAGATTACAAACCTGGCTGGTCCGTGGCCCCTCGGGGGAGGAATCCCGCACGAATACGGGTTTCATTACATCTGATGTTAACACATTCCGAGCGTGTAAGAGACTTAAATATACACTCTGGTTAGTTGTAGGTTAGATTAGTAGATAGTTGAGTTTTTTTTTTCTTTTTCGGGTTTTTTTTTCTTTCTTCTTTTGTTAAATTTTGGCTATTGTATATTTGATTTAATTGTATATCAATGTTTATATTTGAGAGTTTTGTTTATTTTTGTAAACTTGTAAAAATGTTAAATTTCTAATAAAAGTATCTATATATAGAAAAAAATACAGGGGTAGACCATTTAGGACAGAGGTGAGGAGAAACGTCTTCACCCAGAGAGTGGTGGCTGTGTGGAATGCTCTGCCCCAGAGGGCAGTGGAGGCCCAGTCTCTGGATTCATTTAAGAAAGAGTTGGATAGAGCTCTCAAGGATAGTGGAATCAAGGGTTATGGAGATAAGGCAGGAACAGGATACTGATTAAGGATGATCAGCCATGATCATATTGAATGGCAGTGCGGGCTCGAAGGGCTGAATGGCCTACTCCTGCACCTATTGTCTATCCCTATCCCGGACAGTGTTGAGCTTCTCGAGTGTGTGTGTGGGAGCCAGTCCCCCCCCATCCCCCCATCCTGTCCAGGCGAGCGGGGTGTGTTCCCTCACCCCCCCCACCGACCTCTGCCTTGTCGATGGTGGGACAGGTTTCGGGGGGAGGGAGGGAGTGAGGAGGGGAGTTACTCGCTGCAGGATTCCCAGCCTCTGACCTGATCTCGTAGCCACAGGATTGATATGGGGCTGGGTCCCAGTTCAGTTTCTGCTCAATGGGATCCCCCAGGATGTTGATAGTGGGTGGGGGGGGAAAGGGGGATTCAGTGACGGTAACGCCATTGAACGTCAAGGGGGTGATGGTTAGATTCTCTCTCTCTCTCGTTGGAGACGGTAACCCCCAGGATGTTGATAGTGGGGGGGAAGGGGGATTCAGTGACGGTAACGCCATTGAACGTCAAGGGGGCGATGGTTAGATTCTCTCTCTCTTTCGTTGGAGACGGTAACCCCCAGGATGTTGATAGTGGGGGGGAAGGGGGATTCAGTGACGGTAACGCCATTGAACGTCAAGGGGGTGATGGTTAGATTCTCTCTCTCTCTCGTTGGAGACGGTAACCCCCAGGATGTTGATAGTGGGGGGGAAGGGGGATTCAGTGACGGTAACACCATTGAACGTCAAGGGGGTGATGGTTAGATTCTCTCTCTCTCTCGTTGGAGACGGTAACCCCCAGGATGTTGATAGTGGGGGGGAAGGGGGATTCAGTGACGGTAACGCCATTGAACGTCAAGGGGGCGACAGTTAGAATCTCTCTCTCTCTCGTTGGAGACGGTAACCCCCAGGATGTTGATAGTGGGGGGGAAGGGGGATTCAGTGACCGTAACGCCATTGAACGTCAAGGAGGCGATGGTTAGAATCTCTCTCTCATTGTGAGGATCTAAAATTTGAATTTAGGCAACAAAATATGTAGATTTTTATTATAACAAAGTGGTTTCTCGGTTTTAAAGAACACTATAAGGTGGCCTGGTTGAACATACTAATTTGTAGAATTACCATGCAGTTCAAAGATAAGAGGACACAGAGTTTTCAAAAGCTGAATACTGACGCGTTAATTAACCATTTGAATGAAGCTTGGACCAGTACTTGGCATGACAATTTACGTAAATAAGGTGTCCTTCTTTACAAATACCATTGGATTAGTCCGTCTTCAATCATGGCACCATATTACAGCCATTGAACATCAAGGGGGCGATGGTTAGATTCTCTCTCTCTCTCTCTCTCGGAGACGGTAAACCCCAGGATGTTGATAGTGGGGGGGAAGGGGGATTCAGTGACGGTAACGCCATTGAACGTCAAGGGGGCGATGGTTAGATTCTCTCTCTCTCTCGTTGGAGACGGTAACCCCCAGGATGTTGATAGTGGGGGGGGAAGGGGGATTCAGTGACGGTAACACCATTGAACGTCAAGGGGGCGATGGTTAGATTCTCTCATGTTGGAGACGGTAACCCCCAGGATGTTGATAGTGGGGGGGAAGGGGGATTCAGTGACGGTAACGCCATTGAACATCAAGGGGGCGATGGTTAGATTCTCTCTCTCTCTCTCGTTGGAGACGGTAACCCCCAGGATGTTGATAGTGGGGGGGGAAGGGGGATTCAGTGACGGTAACGCCATTGAACGTCAAGGGGGCGATGGTTAGATTCTCTCTCTCTTGTTGGAGACGGTAACCCCCAGGATGTTGATAGTGGGGGGGGAGGGGGATTCAGTGACGGTAACGCCATTGAACGTCAAGGGGGCGATGGTTAGATTCTCTCACTCTCTCTCTCGTTGGAGACGGTAACCCCCAGGATGTTGATAGTGGGGGGGGGAAGGGGGATTCAG
Source organism: Chiloscyllium plagiosum (assembly GCF_037043375.1). Taxonomy (NCBI): domain Eukaryota; kingdom Metazoa; phylum Chordata; class Chondrichthyes; order Orectolobiformes; family Hemiscylliidae; genus Chiloscyllium; species Chiloscyllium plagiosum. The sequence goes on along the minus strand of NW_028270191.1, from coordinate 27,898,402 downwards.
TGACGGGAACGCCATTGAACGTCAAGGGGGCGATGGTTAGATTCTCTCTCTCTCTCTCGTTGGAGACGGACAGGGCCTGGGGTTTGGGGGGTGGGTTGAATGTTCCTCGCCCCTCGTCAGCCCGAGGCTGGATATTGCCCAGATCCCGTCGCGTTCCAGACCCGGAACGTTTTGGGATGTGAGGGAGCCGGGGGGGGGGAAAGGGGGATGAACGCTGAGCGGTCGTCGGGGTCTGACCTTGAGAGGGAGGGGATGGTCATCGATGGGGCAGCTGGAGGTGGTTGTGGGGGTGGGGGTGGGTGGGAGGGGTGGGGTGGGGGGTGTGTGCCCCCCAGACACCACCCTGAGGGAGCCCCTGCAGTGACGTCCTGGGGCTGACCCTCCAACAACCGAGTCCTTCTTCCCCCCGCGCCAGGCCCTGAGTCCGACCAGCAGAGAGATTGCAGGGAGGGAGAGTGAGGGAGGGAGGGGAAGGAGGAGGGAAAGGAGGGAGGAGGGGAGGGGAAGGAGGGAGGAGGGGAAGGAGGGAGGGGGAGGGGAAGGAGGAGGGAGGAGAGGGGGAGGGAAGGGGAGGGGAGGAGGAGGGAGGAGAGGGGAAGGATGGAGGGGGAGGGGAAGGAGGAGGGAGGAGAGGGGGAGGGAAGGGGAGGGGAGGAGGGGGGAGGGGAAGGAGGGAGGGGGAGGGGAAGGAGGGAGGAGGAGGGGAAGGAGGAGGGAGGGGGAAGGGAGGGGAGGGGAAGAGGGAGGGGAGGGGAAGAGGGGGGGAGGGGAAGAGGGAGGTAGGGGAGGGGAAGAGGGAGGTAGGGGAGGGGAAGAGGGAGGGAGGGAGGGAGATGGGGAGGGAGGAGGGAGTGAGGGAGTGAGGGAGGTGGGGAGAGAGGGAGGTGGGGTGAGTGAGGGAGGTGGGGAGGGAGGGAGTGAGGGGAGGAGGAGGGGAGGGGAGGGGGAGGAGAAGGCGAGGGGAGGAGGAGTGGAGGGGGAGGGGAGGAGGAGGGGGAGGAGAAGGCGAGGGGAGAAGAAAGGGAGGGGAGGAGAAGAGGAGGGGAGGGAGGGAGGTGGGGAGGAGGGCAGTGAGGGAGGTGGGGAGGGAGGGAGTGAGGGGGAAGTGAGGGAGGAGGGGTGTGAGGGAGGTGGGGAGGGAGGAGGGGAGTGAGTGAGGGGGGAGTGAGGGAGGTGGGGAGGAGGGCAGTGAGGGAGGTGGGGAGGGAGGGAGTGAGGGGGAAGTGAGGGAGGAGGGGTGTGAGGGAGGTGGGGAGGGTGTGAGTGAGGGAGGACCCCCCCCATTCCGTGGTTTTACTGAGGATCAAGGGGAGACCGATGTGGGGTGGGGGGGGGGGCGAGAGGGGGATTGGATTTCTCCTGGTCATTCCCAGACCAGACCTGGGCGGGTGAGGGAGGGAGGCTGAGATGGACCGTCCACTCCTCACCTCCGTGTGAAGACAGCTTCAGCCTTACCTTTTTGCCCCCGACGCGCTGGGGGGGGGGGGGGGGGGGGGGAGAGGGGTTCTCACGGGTTATGACGTGGTGGTGGGGGGGGGGGGGAGGAACTGTGCGATGTCGACCTTGGGGGTTCACGTGAGACGGGGCACGGAACCGGTTTCCAAAAGGGGGCGAGAATTCTGAAGTCTGAAGGGCAAAGGGACTTTGGGGGGGTAGGGGGCTCGTCCAGGATTCTCTCAAGGTAACCGTGCAGCTTGCACAGCATTGGATCGAGTGTCCCGTGTACCGGGGCACAGTGACCATCTCCCGCAACCACCTTCAACGTGCGCCACCATGGCTACATCTACCCACATAGACACAGCAAGATCCAAATGTGTGTTCCATGGCAAATGGGCTGATTAACATCAAGAGGATGGTCTGGTGTGGGGAAGGTCACGCCTCAATAACTCGATCGGGTTTTTTTTTTTGAGAAGATCAGGAAGGCGATTGAGGAGGGAAGAGCGGTTGAGGTCTTTCGTTCAGATTCCCCTACGAGTGCGGAAACAGGCCCTTCGGCCCAACCAGTCCACACCGACCCTCCGAAGAGCTACCCCACCCAGGCCCACTTCCCTCTGACCAACGCAGCCAGCACTCTGGGCAACTGAGCACGGCCAATTCAGCCCGACCTGCGCGTGTCGTCCACACGGGGCCTCGGGAAAGGCTTGTGACAACGCCCCTGATGCTGGGGGAAAACGGAGAGGTCGCGTGGGGGCCAGGGGTGAGCTGGCAAAGTGGACTCAGAACGGGCTCAGTCACTGCAGACACACAGTCCCGTTGGAAGGATGCTTTTCGGAATGGGAGGGCTGTGACTGGTCGTGATCCACAGAGCAGGGACCTCAGGGACGGGGTGCTGTGGGAGGGTCAGTGCTGAGGGAGGGTCAGTGATGCGGGAGGGTCAGTGCTGTGGGAGGGTCAGTGCTGTGGGAGGGTCAGTGCTGTGGGAGGGTCAGTGCTGAGGGAGGGTCAGTGATGCGGGAGGGTCAGTGCTGAGGGAGCGGGTGCTGTGGGAGGGTCAGTGCTGGGGGAGTGGGTGCTGTGGGAGGGTCAGTGCTGAGGGAGTGGGTGCTGTGGGAGGGTCAGTGCTGAGGGAGTGGGTGCTGTGGGAGGGTCAGTGCTCAGGGAGTGGGTGCTGTGGGAGGGTCAGTGCTGAGGGAGTGGGTGCTGTGGGAGGGTCAGTGCTGTGGGAGTGGGTGCTGAGGGAGGGTCAGTGCTGAGGGAGGGTCAGTGCTGAGGGAGGGTCAGTGCTGAGGGAGCGGGCGCTGTGGGAGTGGGTGCTGTGGGAGGATCAGTGCTGAGGGAGTGGGTGCTGTGGGAGGATCAGTGCTGTGGGAGGGTCAGTGCTGAGGGAGGGTCAGTGCTGAGGGAGGGTCAGTGCTGAGGGAGTGGGTGCTGTGGGAGGGTCAGTGCTGAGGGAGCGGGCACTGTGGGAGGATCAGTGCTGAGGGAGCGGGCGCTGTGGGAGGGTCAGTGCTGAGGGAGCGGGTGCTGTGGGAGGGTCAGTGCTGAGGGAGGGTCAGTGCTGAGGGAGTGGGTGCTGTGGGAGGGTCAGTGCTGAGGGAGCGGGCGCTGTGGGAGGATCAGTGCTGTGGGAGGGTCAGTGCTGAGGGAGGGTCAGTGCTGAGGGAGTGGGTGCTGTGGGAGGGTCAGTGCTGAGGGAGCGGGTGCTGTGGGAGGGTCAGTGCTGAGGGAGCAGGCGCTGTGGGAGGGTCAGTGCTGAGGGAGTGGGTGCTGTGGGAGGATCAGTGCTGTGGGAGGGTCAGTGCTGAGGGAGGGTCAGTGCTGAGGGAGTGGGTGCTGTGGGAGGGTCAGTGCTGTGGGATGGTAAGTGCTGAGGGAGTGAGTGCTGTGGGAGGGTCAGCGCTGAGGGAGCGGGTGCTGTGGAAGGGTCAGTGCTGAGGGAGTGGGTGCTGTGGGAGGGTCAGTGCTGAGGGAGGGTCAGTGCTGAGGGAGTGGGTGCTGTGGGAGGGTCAGTGCTGAGGGAGTGGGTGCTGTGGAAGGGTCAGTGCCGAGGGAGTGGGTGCTGAGGGAGGGTCAGTGCCGAGGAAGTGGGTGCTGTGGGAGGGTCAATGCTGAGGGAGGGTCAGTGCTGTGGGAGAGTCAGTGCTGTGGGAGGGTCAGTGTTGAGGGAGTGGGTGCTGTGGGAGGGTCAGTGCTGTGGGAGGGTCAGTGCTGTGGGAGGGTCAGTGCTGTGGGAGTGGGTGCTGTGGGAGGGTCAGTGCTGAGGGAGGGTCAGTGCTGAGGGAGGGTCAGTGCTGAGGGAACGGGTGCTGTGGGAGGGTCAGTGCTGAGGGAGTGGGTGCTGTGGGAGGGTCAGTGCTGAGGGAGTGGGTGCTGTGGGAGGGTCAGTGCTGAGGGAGTGGGCGCTGTGGGAGGGTCAGTGCTGAGGGAGTGGGTGCTGTGGGAGGGTCAGTGCTGAGGGAGTGGGCGCTGTGGGAGGGTCAGTGCTGAGGGAGTGGGTGCTGTGGGAGGGTCAGTGCTGAGGGAGCGGGTGCTGTGGGAGGGTCAGTGCTGAGGGAGTGGGTGCTGTGGGAGGGTCAGTGCTGTGGGAGTGGGTGCTGTGGGAGGGTCAGTGCTGAGGGAGGGTCAGTGCTATGGGAGGGTCAGTGCTATGGGAGGGTCAGTGCTGAGGGAGGGTCAGTGCTGAGGGAGCGGACGCTGTGGGAGGGTCAGTGCTGAGGGAGTGGGTGCTGTGGGAGGGTCAGTGCTGAGGGAGTGGGTGCTGTGGGAGGGTCAGTGCTGTGGGAGTGGGTGCTGTGGGAGGGTCAGTGCTGAGGGAGGGTCAGTGCTGAGGGAGGGTCAGTGCTGAGGGAGCGGGCGCTGTGGGAGGGTCAGTGCTGAGGGAGTGGGTGCTGTGGGAGGATCAGTGCTGAGGGAGTGGGTGCTGTGGGAGGATCAGTGCTGTGGGAGGGTCAGTGCTGAGGGAGGGTCAGTGCTGTGGGAGGGTCAGTGCTGTGGGAGGGTCAGTGCTGTGGGAGGGTCAGTGCTGAGGGAGGGTCAGTGCTGAGGGAGTGGGTGCTGTGGGAGGGTCGGTGCTGAGGGAGCGGGCGCTGTGGGAGGATCAGTGCTGTGGGAGGGTCAGTGCTGTGGGAGGGTCAGTGCTGAGGGAGGGTCAGTGCTGAGGGAGTGGGTGCTGTGGGAGGGTCAGTGCTGAGGGAGCGGGCGCTGTGGGAGGATCAGTGCTGTGGGAGGGTCAGTGCTGAGGGAGGGTCAGTGCTGTGGGAGGGTCAGTGC
>NW_028270191.1:27866192-27883692 GCF_037043375.1 Chiloscyllium plagiosum | reverse complement strand
GGAGGGTCAGTGCTGTGGGAGGGTCAGTGCTGAGGGAGTGGGTGCTGTGGGAGGGTCAGTGCTGAGGGAGTGGGTGCTGTGGGAGGGTCAGTGCTGTGGGAGCGGGTGCTGTGGGAGGGTCAGTGCTGAGGGAGGGTCAGGGCTGTGGGAGGGTCAGGGCTGTGGGAGGGTCAGTGCTGAGGGAGGGTCAGTGCTGAGGGAGGGTCAGTGCTGAGGGAGCGGGTGCTGAGGGAGGGTTAGTGCTGTGGGAGGGTCAGTGCTGAGGGAGTGGGTGCTGAGGGAGGGTCAGTGCTGTGGGAGGGTCAGTGCTGTGGGAGGGTCAGTGCTGTGGGAGGGTCAGTGCTGAGGGAGGGTCAGTGCTGAGGGAGGGTCAGTGCTGAGGGAGTGGGTGCTGTGGGAGGGTCAGTGCTGAGGGAGGGTCAGTGCTGTGGGAGGGTCAGTGCTGTGGGAGGGTCAGTGCTGTGGGAGTGGGTGCTGAGGGAAGGTCAGTGCTGAGGGAGTGGGTGCTGTGGGAGGGTCAGTGCTGAGGGAGTGGGTGCTGAGGGAGGGTCAGTGCTGTGGGAGGGTCAGTGCTGAGGGAGTGGGTGCTGTGGGAGGGTCAGTGCTGAGGGAGTGGGTGCTGTGGGAGGGTCAGTGCTGAGGGAGTGGGTGCTGTGGGAGGGTCAGTGCTGTGGGAGCGGGTGCTGTGGGAGGGTCAGTGCTGAGGGAGGGTCAGGGCTGTGGGAGGGTCAGGGCTGTGGGAGGGTCAGTGCTGAGGGAGTGGGTGCTGTGGGAGGGTCAGTGCTGAGGGAGCGGGTGCTGTGGGAGGGTCAGTGCTGAGGGAGCGGGTGCTGTGGGAGGGTCAGTGCTGAGGGAGCGGGTGCTGTGGGAGGGTCAGTGCTGAGGGAGTGGGTGCTGTGGGAGGGTCAGTGCTGTGGGAGCGGGTGCTGTGGGAGGGTCAGTGCTGAGCGAGTGGGTGCTGAGGGAGGGTCAGTGCTGAGGGAGTGGGTGCTGAGGGAGGGTCAGTGCTGAGGGAATGGGTGCTGTGGGGGGGTCAGTGCTGAGGGAGCGGGTGCTGTGGGAGGGTCAGTGCTGAGGGAGTGGGCGCTGTGGGAGGGTCAGTGCTGAGCGAGTGGGTGCTGAGGGAGGGTCAGTGCTGAGGGAGTGGGCGCTGTGGGAGGGTCAGTGCTGAGGGAGTGGGTGCTGTGGGAGGGTCAGTGCTGAGGGAGTGGGTGCTGTGGGAGGGTCAGTGCTGAGGGATGGTCAGTGCTGTGGGAGGGTCAGTGCTGAGGGAGTGGGTGCTGAGGGAAGGTCAGTGCTGAGGGAGTGGGTGCTGTGGGAGGGTCAGTGCTGAGGGAGTGGGTGCTGAGGGAGGGTCAGTGCTGTGGGAGGGTCAGTGCTGTGGGAGGGTCAGTGCTGAGGGAGGGTCAGTGCTGAGGGAGGGTCAGTGCTGAGGGAGTGGGTGCTGTGGGAGGGTCAGTGCTGAGGGAGTGGGTGCTGAGGGAGGGTCAGTGCTGTGGGAGGGTCAGTGCTGTGGGAGCGGGTGCTGTGGGAGGGTCAGTGCTGAGGGAGGGTCAGGGCTGTGGGAGGGTCAGGGCTGTGGGAGGGTCAGTGCTGAGGGAGGGTCAGTGCTGAGGGAGGGTCAGTGTTGAGGGGGTGGGTGCTGTGGGAGGGTGAGTGCTGAGGGAGGGTCAGTGCTGAGGGGGTGGGTGCTGTGGGAGGGTCAGTGCTGAGGGAGCGGGTGCTGAGGGAGGGTTAGTGCTGTGGGAGGGTCAGTGCTGAGGGAGTGGGTGCTGAGGGAGGGTCAGTGCTGTGGGAGTGGGTGCTGAGGGAGGGTCAGTGCTGAGGGAGTGGGTGCTGTGGGAGGGTCAGTGCTGAGGGAGTGGGTGCTGAGGGAGGGTCAGGGCTGAGGGAGTGGGTGCTGAGGGAGGGTCAGTGCTGTGGGAGGGTCAGTGCTGAGGGAGTGGGTGCTGTGGGAGGGTCAGTGCTGTGGGAGGGTCAGTGCTGAGTGAGTGGGTGCTGTGGGAGGGTCAGTGCTGTGGGAGGGTCAGTGCTGAGGGAGTGGGTGCTGAGGGAGGGTCAGTGCTGAGGGAGTGGGTGCTGTGGGAGGGTCAGTGCTGAGGGAGTGGGTGCTGAGGGAGGGTCAGGGCTGAGGGAGTGGGTGCTGAGGGAGGGTCAGTGCTGTGGGAGGGTCAGTGCTGAGGGAGTGGGTGCTGTGGGAGGGTCAGTGCTGTGGGAGGGTCAGTGCTGAGTGAGTGGGTGCTGTGGGAGGGTCAGTGCTGAGGGAGTGGGTGCTGTGGGAGGGTCAGTGCTGAGGGAGTGGGTGCTGTGGGAGGGTCAGTGCTGAGGGAGGGTCAGTGCTGTGGGAGGGTCAGTGCTGAGGGAGTGGGTGCTGAGGGAGGGTCAGTGCTGTGGGAGGGTCAGTGCTGAGGGAGGGTCAGTGCTGTGGGAGGGTCAGTGCTGTGGGAGGGTCAGTGCTGTGGGAGTGGGTGCTGAGGGAAGGTCAGTGCTGAGGGAGTGGGTGCTGTGGGAGGGTCAGTGCTGAGGGAGTGGGTGCTGAGGGAGGGTCAGTGCTGTGGGAGGGTCAGTGCTGAGGGAGTGGGTGCTGTGGGAGGGTCAGTGCTGAGGGAGTGGGTGCTGTGGGAGGGTCAGTGCTGAGGGAGTGGGTGCTGTGGGAGGGTCAGTGCTGTGGGAGCGGGTGCTGTGGGAGGGTCAGTGCTGAGGGAGGGTCAGGGCTGTGGGAGGGTCAGGGCTGTGGGAGGGTCAGTGCTGAGGGAGTGGGTGCTGTGGGAGGGTCAGTGCTGAGGGAGCGGGTGCTGTGGGAGGGTCAGTGCTGAGGGAGCGGGTGCTGTGGGAGGGTCAGTGCTGAGGGAGCGGGTGCTGTGGGAGGGTCAGTGCTGAGGGAGTGGGTGCTGTGGGAGGGTCAGTGCTGTGGGAGCGGGTGCTGTGGGAGGGTCAGTGCTGAGGGAGTGGGTGCTGAGGGAGGGTCAGTGCTGTGGGAGGGTCAGTGCTGAGGGAGGGTCAGTGCTGAGGGAGGGTCAGTGCTGAGGGAGGGTCAGTGCTGAGGGAGGGTCAGTGCTGAGGGAGTGGGTGCTGAGGGAAGGTCAGTGCTGAGGGAGCGGGTGCTGAGGGAGGGTCAGTGCTGAGGGAGAGGGTGCTGTGGGAGGGTCAGTGCTGAGGGAGTGGGTGCTGTGGGAGGGTCAGTGCTGAGGGAGTGGGTGCTGTGGGAGGGTCAGTGCTGTGGGAGCGGGTGCTGTGGGAGGGTCAGTGCTGAGGGAGTGGGTGCTGTGGGAGGGTCAGTGCTGAGGGAGTGGGTGCTGTGGGAGGGTCAGTGCTGAGGGATGGTCAGTGCTGTGGGAGGGTCAGTGCTGAGGGAGTGGGCGCTGTGGGAGGGTCAGTGCTGAGGGAGTGGGTGCTGAGGGAGGGTCAAGGCTGAGGGAGTGGGTGCTGAGGGAGGGTCAGTGCAGAGGGAGTGGGTGCTGTGGGAGGGTCAGTGCTGAGGGAGGGTCAGTGCTGTGGGAGGGTCAGTGCTGTGGGAGGGTCAGTGCTGAGGGAGGGTCAGTGCTGAGGGAGTGGGCGCTGTGGGAGGGTCAGTGCTGAGCGAGTGGGTGCTGAGGGAGGGTCAGTGCTGAGGGAGTGGGCGCTGTGGGAGGGTCAGTGCTGAGGGAGTGGGTGCTGTGGGAGGGTCAGTGCTGAGGGAGTGGGTGCTGTGGGAGGGTCAGTGCTGAGGGAGTGGGTGCTGTGGGAGGGTCAGTGCTGAGGGATGGTCAGTGCTGTGGGAGGGTCAGTGCTGAGGGAGTGGGCGCTGTGGGAGGGTCAGTGCTGAGGGAGTGGGTGCTGAGGGAGGGTCAAGGCTGAGGGAGTGGGTGCTGAGGGAGGGTCAGTGCGGAGGGAGTGGGTGCTGTGGGAGGGTCAGTGCTGAGGGAGGGTCAGTGCTGTGGGAGGGTCAGTGCTGTGGGAGGGTCAGTGCTGAGGGAGGGTCAGTGCTGAGGGAGTGGGTGCTGTGGGAGGGTCAGTGCTGAGGGAGTGGGTGCTGAGGGAAGGTCAGTGCTGAGGGAGTGGGTGCTGTGGGAGGGTCAGTGCTGAGGGAGTGGGTGCTGAGGGAGGGTCAGTGCTGTGGGAGGGTCAGTGCTGAGGGAGGGTCAGTGCTGAGGGAGGGTCAGTGCTGAGGGAGGGTCAGTGCTGAGGGAGGGTCAGTGCTGAGGGAGTGGGTGCTGAGGGAAGGTCAGTGCTGAGGGAGCGGGTGCTGAGGGAGGGTCAGTGCTGAGGGAGAGGGTGCTGTGGGAGGGTCAGTGCTGAGGGAGTGGGTGCTGTGGGAGGGTCAGTGCTGAGGGAGTGGGTGCTGTGGGAGGGTCAGTGCTGTGGGAGCGGGTGCTGTGGGAGGGTCAGTGCTGAGGGAGTGGGTGCTGTGGGAGGTTCAGTGCTGAGGGAGGGTCAGTGCTGAGGGAGTGGGTGCTGTGGGAGGGTCAGTGCTCAGGGAGTGGGTGCTGTGGGAAGGTCAGTGCTGAGGGAGGGTCAGTGCTGAGGGAGCAGGTGCTGAGGGAGGGTCAGTGTTGAGGGAGGGGGTGCTGAGGGAGTGGGTGCTGTGGGAGGGTCAGTGCTGAGGGAGGGTCAGTGCTGTGGGAGGGTCAGTGCTGTGGGAGGGTCGGTGCTGTGGGAGGGTCAGTGCTGTGGGAGGGTCAGTGCTGTGGGAGGGTCAGTGCTGAGGGAGGGTCAGTGCTGAGGGAGCGGGTGCTGTGGGAGGGTCAGTGCTGAGGGAGGGTCGGTGCTGAGGGAGGGTCAGTGCTGAGGGAGGGTCAGTGCTGAGGGAGTGGGTGCTGAGGGAAGGTCAGTGCTGAGGGAGTGGGTGCTGTGGGAGGGTCAGTGCTGAGGGAGTGGGTGCTGAGGGAGGGTCAGTGCTGTGGGAGGGTCAGTGCTGAGGGAGTGGGTGCTGTGGGAGGGTCAGTGCTGAGGGAGTGGGTGCTGTGGGAGGGTCAGTGCTGTGGGAGCGGGTGCTGTGGGAGGGTCAGTGCTGAGGGAGGGTCAGGGCTGTGGGAGGGTCAGGGCTGTGGGAGGGTCAGGGCTGAGGGAGTGGGTGCTGTGGGAGGGTCAGTGCTGAGGGAGCGGGTGCTGTGGGAGGGTCAGTGCTGAGGGAGCGGGTGCTGTGGGAGGGTCAGTGCTGAGGGAGCGGGTGCTGTGGGAGGGTCAGTGCTGAGGGAGTGGGTGCTGTGGGAGGGTCAGTGCTGAGCGAGTGGGTGCTGAGGGAGGGTCAGTGCTGAGGGAGTGGGTGCTGAGGGAGGGTCAGTGCTGAGGGAATGGGTGCTGTGGGGGGGTCAGTGCTGAGGGAGCGGGTGCTGTGAGAGGGTCAGTGCTGAGGGAGTGGGCGCTGTGGGAGGGTCAGTGCTGAGCGAGTGGGTGCTGAGGGAGGGTCAGTGCTGAGGGAGTGGGCGCTGTGGGAGGGTCAGTGCTGAGGGAGTGGGTGCTGTGGGTGGGTCAGTGCTGAGGGAGTGGGTGCTGTGGGAGGGTCAGTGCTGAGGGATGGTCAGTGCTGTGGGAGTGGGTGCTGTGGGAGTGTCAGTGCTGAGGGAGTGGGTGCTGTCGGAGGGTCAGTGCTGATGGAGCGGGTGCTGTGGGAGGGTCAGTGCTGAGGGAGTGGGTGCTGAGGGAGGGTCAGTGCTGAGGGAGTGGGTGCTGAGGGAGGGTCAGTGCTGAGGGAGTGGGTGCTGTGGGAGGGTCAGTGCTGAGGGAGGGTCAGTGCTGTGGGAGGGTCAGTGCTGTGGGAGGGTCAGTGCTGAGGGAGGGTCAGTGCTGAGGGAGTGGGTGCTGTGGGAGGGTCAGTGCTGAGGGAGTGGGTGCTGAGGGAAGGTCAGTGCTGAGGGAGTGGGTGCTGTGGGAGGGTCAGTGCTGAGGAAGTGGGTGCTGAGGGAGGGTCAGTGCTGTGGGAGGGTCAGTGCTGTGGGAGGGTCAGTGCTGAGGGAGGGTCAGTGCTGAGGGAGGGTCAGTGCTGAGGGAGTGGGTGCTGAGGGAAGGTCAGTGCTGAGGGAGCGGGTGCTGAGGGAGGGTCAGTGCTGAGGGAGAGGGTGCTGTGGGAGGGTCAGTGCTGAGGGAGTGGGTGCTGTGGGAGGGTCAGTGCTGAGGGAGTGGGTGCTGTGGGAGGGTCAGTGCTGTGGGAGCGGGTGCTGTGGGAGGGTCAGTGCTGAGGGAGTGGGTGCTGTGGGAGGGTCAGTGCTGAGGGAGGGTCAGTGCTGAGGGAGTGGGTGCTGTGGGAGGGTCAGTGCAGTGGGAGTGGGTGCTGTGGGAGGGTCAGTGCAGTGGGAGGGTCAGTGCTGAGGGAGGGTCAGTGCTGAGGGAGGGTCAGTGCTGAGGGAGGGTCGGTGCTGAGGGAGGGTCAGTGCTGAGGGAGGGTCGGTGCTGAGGGAGGGTCAGTGCTGAGGGAGGGTCAGTGCTGAGGGAGCGGGTGCTGAGGGAGGGTCAGTGCTGAGGGAGTGGGTGCTGTGGGAGGGTCAGTGCTGAGGGAGTGGGTGCTGAGGGAGTGGGTGCTGAGGGAGGGTCAATGCTGAGGGAGTGGGTGCTGTGGGAAGGTCAGTGCTGAGGGAGGGTCAGTGCTGAGGGAGTGGGTGCTGTGGGAAGGTCAGTGCTGAGGGAGGGTCAGTGCTGAGGGAGGGTCAGTGCTGAGGGAGTGGGTGCTGTGGGAGGGTCAGTGCTGAGGGAGTGGGTGCTGTGGGAAGGTCAGTGCTGAGGGAGGGTCAGTGCTGAGGGAGCAGGTGCTGAGGGAGGGTCAGTGCTGAGGGAGGGGGTGCTGAGGGAGTGGGTGCTGTGGGAGGGTCAGTGCTGAGGGAGGGTCAGTGCTGTGGGAGGGTCAGTGCTGTGGGAGGGTCGGTGCTGTGGGAGGGTCAGTGCTGTGGGAGGGTCAGTGCTGTGGGAGGGTCAGTGCTGAGGGAGCGGGTGCTGTGGGAGGGTCAGTGCTGAGGGAGGGTCGGTGCTGAGGGAGGGTCAGTGCTGAGGGAGGGTCAGTGCTGAGGGAGCGGGTGCTGTGGGAGGGTCAGTGCTGAGGGAGTGGGTGCTGTGGGAGGGTCAGTGCTGAGGGAGTGGGTGCTGAGGGAGGGTCAATGCTGAGGGAGTGGGTGCTGTGGGAGGGTCAGTGCTGAGGGAGTGGGTGCTGTGGGACGGTCAGTGCTGAGGGAGTGGGTGCTGTGGGAGGGTCAGTGCTGAGGGAGTGGGTGCTGAGGGAGGGTCAATGCTGAGGGAGTGGGTGCTGTGGGAGGGTCAGTGCTGAGGGAGCAGGTGCTGAGGGAGGGTCAGTGCTGAGGGAGGGGGTGCTGAGGGAGTGTGTGATGTGGGAGGGTCAGTGCTGAGGGAGGGTCAGTGCTGTGGGAGGGTCAGTGCTGTGGGAGGGTCAGTGCTGTGGGTGGGTCGGTGCTGAGGGAGTGGGTGCTGTGGGAGGGTCAGTGCTGAGGGAGGGTCGGTGCTGAGGGAGGGTCGGTGCTGAGGGAGCGGGTGCTGTGGGAGGGTCAGTGCTGAGGGAGTGGGTGCTGTGGGAGGGTCAGTGCTGAGGGAGTGGGTGCTGAGGGAGGGTCAATGCTGAGGGAGTGGGTGCTGTGGGAGGGTCAGTGCTGAGGGAGTGGGTGCTGTGGGAGGGTCAGTGCTGAGGGAGTGGGTGCTGTGGGAGGGTCAATGCTGAGGGAGTGGGTGCTGTGGGAAGGTCAGTGCTGAGGGAGGGTCAGTGCTGAGGGAGTGGGTGCTGTGGGAGGGTCAGTGCTGAGGGAGTGGGTGCTGAGGGAGGGTCAATGCTGAGGGAGTGGGTGCTGAGGGAGGGTCAGTGCTGAGGAAGGGTCAGTGCTGAGGGAGTGGGTGCTGTGGGAGGGTCAGTGCTGAGGGTGGGTCAGTGCTGAGGGAGGGTCAGTGCTGAGGGAGCAGGTGCTGAGGGAGGGTCAGTGCTGAGGGAGGGTCAGTGCTGAGGGAGGGTCAGTGCTGAGGGAGCTGGCGCTGTGTGAGGGTCCGCGCTGAGGGAGTGGGTGCTGTGGGAGGGTCAGTGCTGAGGGAGGGTCAGTGCTGTGGGAGGGTCAGTGCTGAGGGAGGGTCGGTGCTGAGGGAGCGGGTGCTGTGGGAGGGTCAGTGCTGTGGGAGGGTCAGTGCTGAGGGAGGGTCAGTGCTGAGGGAGCAGGTGCTGAGGGAGGGTCAGTGCTGAGGGAGGGGGTGCTGAGGGAGTGGGTGCTGTGGGAGGGTCAGTGCTGAGGGAGGGTCAGTGCTGAGGGAGGGTCAGTGCTGAGGGAGTGGGTGCTGTGGGAGGGTCAGTGCTGAGGGAGCGGGTGCTGTGGGAGGGTTAGTGCTGAGGGAGTGGGTGCTGTGGGAGGGTCAGTGCTGAGGGAGTGGGTGCTGTGGGAGGGTCAGTGCTGAGGGAGTGGGTGCTGTGGGAGGGTCAGTGCTGAGGGAGCGGGTGCTGAGGGAGTGGGTGCTGAGGGAGGGTCAGTGCTGAGGGAGTGGGTGCTGTGGGAGGGTCAGTGCTGAGGGAGCGGGTGCTGAGGGAGGGTCAGTGCTGAGGGAGTGGGTGCTGTGGGAGGGTCAGTGCTGAGGGAGCGGGTGCTGTGGGAGGGTTAGTGCTGAGGGAGTGGGTGCTGTGGGAGGGTCAGTGCTGAGGGAGTGGGTGCTGTGGGAGGGTCAGTGCTGAGGGAGTGGGTGCTGTGGGAGGGTCAGTGCTGAGGGAGCGGGTGCTGAGGGAGTGGGTGCTGAGGGAGGGTCAGTGCTGAGGGAGCGGGTGCTGAGGGAGGGTCAGTGCTGAGGGAGTGGGTGCTGTGGGAGGGTCAGTGCTGAGGGGGTGGGTGCTGAGGGAGGGTCAGTGCTGAGGGAGTGGGTGCTGTGGGAGGGTCAGTGCTGAGGGAGGGTCATTGCTGAGGGAGTGGGTGCTGTGGGAGGGTCAGTGCTGAGGGAGTGGGTGCTGAGGGAGGGTCAGTGCTGAGGGAGTGGGTGCTGTGGGAAGGTCAGTGCTGAGGGAGGGTCAGTGCTGAGGGAGTGGGTGCTGTGGGAAGGTCAGTGCTGAGGGAGGGTCAGTGCTGAGGGAGGGTCAGTGCTGAGGGAGTGGGTGCTGTGGGAGGGTCAGTGCTCAGGGAGTGGGTGCTGTGGGAAGGTCAGTGCTGAGGGAGGGTCAGTGCTGAGGGAGCAGGTGCTGAGGGAGGGTCAGTGCTGAGGGAGGGGGTGCTGAGGGAGTGGGTGCTGTGGGAGGGTCAGTGCTGAGGGAGGGTCAGTGCTGTGGGAGGGTCAGTGCTGTGGGAGGGTCGGTGCTGTGGGAGGGTCAGTGCTGTGGGAGGGTCAGTGCTGTGGGAGGGTCAGTGCTGAGGGAGCGGGTGCTGTGGGAGGGTCAGTGCTGAGGGAGGGTCAGTGCTGAGGGAGCGGGTGCTGTGGGAGGGTCAGTGCTGAGGGAGTGGGTGCTGTGGGAGGGTCAGTGCTGAGGGAGTGGGTGCTGAGGGAGGGTCAATGCTGAGGGAGTGGGTGCTGTGGGAGGGTCAGTGCTGAGGGAGTGGGTGCTGTGGGACGGTCAGTGCTGAGGGAGTGGGTGCTGTGGGAGGGTCAGTGCTGAGGGAGTGGGTGCTGAGGGAGGGTCAATGCTGAGGGAGTGGGTGCTGTGGGAGGGTCAGTGCTGAGGGAGCAGGTGCTGAGGGAGGGTCAGTGCTGAGGGAGGGGGTGCTGAGGGAGTGTGTGATGTGGGAGGGTCAGTGCTGAGGGAGGGTCAGTGCTGTGGGAGGGTCAGTGCTGTGGGAGGGTCAGTGCTGTGGGTGGGTCGGTGCTGAGGGAGTGGGTGCTGTGGGAGGGTCAGTGCTGAGGGAGGGTCGGTGCTGAGGGAGGGTCGGTGCTGAGGGAGTGGGTGCTGTGGGAAGGTCAGTGCTGAGGGAGGGTCAGTGCTGAGGGAGGGTCAGTGCTGAGGGAGTGGGTGCTGTGGGAGGGTCAGTGCTCAGGGAGTGGGTGCTGTGGGAAGGTCAGTGCTGAGGGAGGGTCAGTGCTGAGGGAGCAGGTGCTGAGGGAGGGTCAGTGCTGAGGGAGGGGGTGCTGAGGGAGTGGGTGCTGTGGGAGGGTCAGTGCTGAGGGAGTGGGTGCTGTGGGAAGGTCAGTGCTGAGGGAGGGTCAGTGCTGAGGGAGTGGGTGCTGTGGGAAGGTCAGTGCTGAGGGAGGGTCAGTGCTGAGGGAGGGTCAGTGCTGAGGGAGTGGGTGCTGTGGGAGGGTCAGTGCTCAGGGAGTGGGTGCTGTGGGAAGGTCAGTGCTGAGGGAGGGTCAGTGCTGAGGGAGCAGGTGCTGAGGGAGGGTCAGTGCTGAGGGAGGGGGTGCTGAGGGAGTGGGTGCTGTGGGAGGGTCAGTGCTGAGGGAGGGTCAGTGCTGTGGGAGGGTCAGTGCTGTGGGAGGGTCAGTGCTGAGGGAGCGGGTGCTGTGGGAGGGTCAGTGCTGAGGGAGGGTCGGTGCTGAGGGAGGGTCAGTGCTGAGGGAGCGGGTGCTGTGGGAGGGTCAGTGCTGAGGGAGTGGGTGCTGTGGGAGGGTCAGTGCTGAGGGAGTGGGTGCTGAGGGAGGGTCAATGCTGAGGGAATGGGTGCTGTGGGAGGGTCAGTGCTGAGGGAGTGGGTGCTGTGGGAGGGTCAGTGCTGAGGGAGTGGGTGCTGTGGGAGGGTCAGTGCTGAGGGAGTGGGTGCTGAGGGAGGGTCAATGCTGAGGGAGTGGGTGCTGTGGGAGTGTCAGTGCTGAGGGAGCAGGTGCTGAGGGAGGGTCAGTGCTGAGGGAGGGGGTGCTGAGGGAGTGGGTGCTGTGGGAGGGTCAGTGCTGAGGGAGGGTCAGTGCTGAGGGAGGGTCAGTGCTGTGGGAGGGTCAGTGCTGTGGGAGGGTCAGTGCTGTGGGAGGGTCGGTGCTGAGGGAGTGGGTGCTGTGGGAGGGTCAGTGCTGTGGGAGCGGGTGCTGTGGGAGGGTCAGTGCTGAGGGAGGGTCGGTGCTGAGGGAGCGGGTGCTGTGGGAGGGTCAGTGCTGAGGGAGTGGGTGCTGTGGGAGGGTCAGTGCTGAGGGAGGGTCAATGCTGAGGGAGTGGGTGCTGTGGGAGGGTCAGTGCTGAGGGAGTGGGTGCTGTGGGAGGGTCAGTGCTGAGGGAGTGGGTGCTGAGGGAGGGTCAATGCTGAGGGAGTGGGTGCTGTGGGAGGGTCAGTGCTGAGGGAGTGGGTGCTGAGGGAGGGTCAATGCTGAGGGAGTGGGTGCTGTGGGAAGGTCAGTGCTGAGGGAGGGTCAGTGCTGAGGGAGTGGGTGCTGTGGGAGGGTCAGTGCTGAGGGAGGGTCAGTGCTGAGGGAGGGTCAGTGCTGAGGGAGCAGGTGCTGAGGGAGGGTCAGTGCTGAGGGAGGGGGTGCTGAGGGAGTGGGTGCTGTGGGAGGGTCAGTGCTGAGGGAGGGTCAGTGCTGTGGGAGGGTCAGTGCTGAGGGAGGGTCGGTGCTGAGGGAGCGGGTGCTGTGGGAGGGTCAGTGCTGTGGGAGGGTCAGTGCTGAGGGAGGGTCAGTGCTGAGGGAGCAGGTGCTGAGGGAGGGTCAGTGCTGAGGGAAGGGGTGCTGAGGGAGTGTCAGTGCTGTGGGAGGGTCAGTGCTGAGGGAGGGTCAGTGCTGAGGGAGGGTCAGTGCTGAGGGAGTGGGTGCTGTGGGAGGGTCAGTGCTGTGGAAGTGGGTGCTGTGGGAGGGTCAGTGCTGTGGGAGGGTCAGTGCTGAGGGAGCGGGTGCTGAGGGAGTGGGTGCTGAGGGAGGGTCAGTGCTGAGGGAGCGGGTGCTGAGGGAGTGGGTGCTGTGGGAGGGTCAGTGCTGTGGGAGGGTCAGTGCTGAGGGAGCGGGTGCTGTGGGAGGGTTAGTGCTGAGGGAGTGGGTGCTGTGGGAGGGTCAGTGCTGAGGGAGTGGGTGCTGTGGGAGGGTCAGTGCTGAGGAAGTGGGTGCTGTGGGAGGGTCAGTGCTGTGGGAGGGTCAGTGCTGAGGGAGCGGGTGCTGAGGGAGTGGGTGCTGAGGGAGGGTCAGTGCTGAGGGAGCGGGTGCTGAGGGAGGGTCAGTGCTGAGGGAGTGGGTGCTGTGGGAGGGTCAGTGCTGTGGGAGGGTCAGTGCTGAGGGAGCGGGTGCTGAGGGAGTGGGTGCTGAGGGAGGGTCAGTGCTGAGGGAGCGGGTGCTGAGGGAGGGTCAGTGCTGAGGGAGTGGGTGCTGTGGGAGGGTCAGTGCTGAGGGAGTGGGTGCTGAGGGAGGGTCAGTGCTGAGGGAGTGGGTGCTGTGGGAGGGTCAGTGCTGAGGGAGGGTCAGTGCTCAGGGAGTGGGTGCTGTGGGAGGGTCAGTGCTGAGGGAGGGTCAGTGCTGAGGGAGGGGGTGCTGAGGGAGTGGGTGCTGTGGGAGGGTCAGTGCTGAGGGAGGGTCAGTGCTGTGGGAGGGTCAGTGCTGTGGGAGGGTCAGTGCTGTGGGAGGGTCGGTGCTGAGGGAGTGGGTGCTGTGGGAGGGTCAGTGCTGTGGGAGGGTCAGTGCTGAGGGAGCGGGTGCTGTGGGAGGGTCAGTGCTGAGGGAGTGGGTGCTGAGGGAGGGTCAATGCTGAGGGAGTGGGTGCTGTGGGAGGGTCAGTGCTGAGGGAGTGGGTGCTGTGGGAGGGTCAGTGCTGAGGGAGTGGGTGCTGAGGGAGGGTCAATGCTGAGGGAGTGGGTGCTGTGGGAAGGTCAGTGCTGAGGGAGGGTCAGTGCTGAGGGAGTGGGTGCTGTGGGAGGGTCAGTGCTGAGGGAGTGGGTGCTGAGGGAGGGTCAATGCTGAGGGAGTGGGTGCTGTGGGAAGGTCAGTGCTGAGGGAGGGTCAGTGATGAGGGAGTGGGTGCTGTGGGAGGGTCAGTGCTGAGGGAGGGTCAGTGCTGAGGGAGGGTCAGTGCTGAGGGAGCAGGTGCTGAGGGAGGGTCAGTGCTGAGGGAGGGGGTGCTGAGGGAGTGGGTGCTGTGGGAGGGTTAGTGCTGAGGGAGTGGGTGCTGTGGGAGGGTCAGTGCTGAGGGAGTGGGTGCTGTGGGAGGGTCAGTGCTGAGGGAGTGGGTGCTGTGGGAGGGTCAGTGCTGTGGGAGGGTCAGTGCTGAGGGAGCGGGTGCTGAGGGAGTGGGTGCTGAGGGAGGGTCAGTGCTGAGGGAGCGGGTGCTGAGGGAGGGTCAGTGCTGAGGGAGTGGGTGCTGTGGGAGGGTCAGTGCTGTGGGAGGGTCAGTGCTGAGGGAGCGGGTGCTGAGGGAGTGGGTGCTGAGGGAGGGTCAGTGCTGAGGGAGCGGGTGCTGAGGGAGGGTCAGTGCTGAGGGAGTGGGTGCTGTGGGAGGGTCAGTGCTGAGGGAGTGGGTGCTGAGGGAGGGTCAGTGCTGAGGGAGTGGGTGCTGTGGGAGGGTCAGTGCTGAGGGAGGGTCAGTGCTCAGGGAGTGGGTGCTGTGGGAGGGTCAGTGCTGAGGGAGGGTCAGTGCTCAGGGAGTGGGTGCTGTGGGAGGGTCAGTGCTGAGGGAGGGTCAGTGCTGAGGGAAGGGGTGCTGAGGGAGTGTCAGTGCTGTGGGAGGGTCAGTGCTGAGGGAGGGTCAGTGCTGAGGGAGGGTCAGTGCTGAGGGAGTGGGTGCTGTGGGAGGGTCAGTGCTGTGGGAGTGGGTGCTGTGGGAGGGTCAGTGCTGTGGGAGGGTCAGTGCTGAGGGAGCGGGTGCTGAGGGAGTGGGTGCTGAGGGAGGGTCAGTGCTGAGGGAGCGGGTGCTGAGGGAGTGGGTGCTGTGGGAGGGTCAGTGCTGTGGGAGGGTCAGTGCTGAGGGAGCGGGTGCTGTGGGAGGGTTAGTGCTGAGGGAGTGGGTGCTGTGGGAGGGTCAGTGCTGAGGGAGTGGGTGCTGTGGGAGGGTCAGTGCTGAGGAAGTGGGTGCTGTGGGAGGGTCAGTGCTGTGGGAGGGTCAGTGCTGAGGGAGCGGGTGCTGAGGGAGTGGGTGCTGAGGGAGGGTCAGTGCTGAGGGAGCGGGTGCTGAGGGAGGGTCAGTGCTGAGGGAGTGGGTGCTGTGGGAGGGTCAGTGCTGTGGGAGGGTCAGTGCTGAGGGAGCGGGTGCTGAGGGAGTGGGTGCTGAGGGAGGGTCAGTGCTGAGGGAGCGGGTGCTGAGGGAGGGTCAGTGCTGAGGGAGTGGGTGCTGTGGGAGGGTCAGTGCTGAGGGAGTGGGTGCTGAGGGAGGGTCAGTGCTGAGGGAGTGGGTGCTGTGGGAGGGTCAGTGCTGAGGGAGGGTCAGTGCTCAGGGAGTGGGTGCTGTGGGAGGGTCAGTGCTGAGGGAGGGTCAGTGCTGAGGGAGGGGGTGCTGAGGGAGTGGGTGCTGTGGGAGGGTCAGTGCTGAGGGAGGGTCAGTGCTGTGGGAGGGTCAGTGCTGTGGGAGGGTCAGTGCTGTGGGAGGGTCGGTGCTGAGGGAGTGGGTGCTGTGGGAGGGTCAGTGCTGTGGGAGGGTCAGTGCTGAGGGAGCGGGTGCTGTGGGAGGGTCAGTGCTGAGGGAGTGGGTGCTGAGGGAGGGTCAATGCTGAGGGAGTGGGTGCTGTGGGAGGGTCAGTGCTGAGGGAGTGGGTGCTGTGGGAGGGTCAGTGCTGAGGGAGTGGGCGCTGAGGGAGGGTCAATGCTGAGGGAGTGGGTGCTGTGGGAAGGTCAGTGCTGAGGGAGGGTCAGTGCTGAGGGAGTGGGTGCTGTGGGAGGGTCAGTGCTGAGGGAGTGGGTGCTGAGGGAGGGTCAATGCTGAGGGAGTGGGTGCTGTGGGAAGGTCAGTGCTGAGGGAGGGTCAGTGCTGAGGGAGTGGGTGCTGTGGGAGGGTCAGTGCTGAGGGAGGGTCAGTGCTGAGGGAGGGTCAGTGCTGAGGGAGCAGGTGCTGAGGGAGGGTCAGTGCTGAGGGAGGGGGTGCTGAGGGAGTGGGTGCTGTGGGAGGGTTAGTGCTGAGGGAGTGGGTGCTGTGGGAGGGTCAGTGCTGAGGGAGTGGGTGCTGTGGGAGGGTCAGTGCTGAGGGAGTGGGTGCTGTGGGAGGGTCAGTGCTGTGGGAGGGTCAGTGCTGAGGGAGCGGGTGCTGAGGGAGTGGGTGCTGAGGGAGGGTCAGTGCTGAGGGAGCGGGTGCTGAGGGAGGGTCAGTGCTGAGGGAGTGGGTGCTGTGGGAGGGTCAGTGCTGTGGGAGGGTCAGTGCTGAGGGGAGCGGGTGCTGAGGGAGTGGGTGCTGAGGGAGGGTCAGTGCTGAGGGAGCGGGTGCTGAGGGAGGGTCAGTGCTGAGGGAGTGGGTGCTGTGGGAGGGTCAGTGCTGAGGGAGTGGGTGCTGAGGGAGGGTCAGTGCTGAGGGAGTGGGTGCTGTGGGAGGGTCAGTGCTGAGGGAGGGTCAGTGCTCAGGGAGTGGGTGCTGTGGGAGGGTCAGTGCTGAGGGAGGGTCAGTGCTCAGGGAGTGGGTGCTGTGGGAGGGTCAGTGCTGAGGGAGGGTCAGTGCTGAGGGAGGGGGTGCTGAGGGAGTGGGTGCTGTGGGAGGGTCAGTGCTGAGGGAGGGTCAGTGCTGTGGGAGGGTCAGTGCTGTGGGAGTGGGTGCTGAGGGAGGGTCAGTGCTCAGGGAGTGGGTGCTGTGGGAGGGTCAGTGCTGAGGGAGGGTCAGTGCTCAGGGAGTGGGTGCTGTGGGAGGGTCAGTGCTGAGGGAGGGTCAGTGCTGAGGGAGGGGGTGCTGAGGGAGTGGGTGCTGTGGGAGGGTCAGTGCTGAGGGAGGATCAGTGCTGTGGGAGTGGGTGCTGAGGGAGGGTCAGTGCTCAGGGAGTGGGTGCTGTGGGAGGGTCAGTGCTGAGGGAGGGTCAGTGCTGAGGGAGGGGGTGCTGAGGGAGTGGGTGCTGTGGGAGGGTCAGTGCTGAGGGAGGGTCAGTGCTGTGGGAGGGTCAGTGCTGTGGGAGGGTCAGTGCTGTGGGAGGGTCGGTGCTGAGGGAGTGGGTGCTGTGGGAGGATCAGTGCTGTGGGAGGGTCAGTGCTGAGGGAGCGGGTGCTGTGGGAGGGTCAGTGCTGAGGGAGGGTCGGTGCTGAGGGAGCAGGTGCTGTGGGAGGGTCAGTGCTGAGGGAGTGGGTGCTGAGGGAGGGTCAATGCTGAGGGAGTGGGTGCTGTGGGAGGGTCAGTGCTGAGGGAGTGGGTGCTGTGGGAGGGTCAGTGCTGAGGGAGTGGGTGCTGAGGGAGGGTCAATGCTGAGGGAGTGGGTGCTGTGGGAAGGTCAGTGCTGAGGGAGGGTCAGTGCTGAGGGAGTGGGTGCTGTGGGAGGGTCAGTGCTGAGGGAGTGGGCGCTGTGGGAGGGTCAGTGCTGAGGGAGGGTCAGTGCTGAGGGAGTGGGTGCTGAGGGAGGGTCAATGCTGAGGGAGTGGGTGCTGTGGGAAGGTCAGTGCTGAGGGAGGGTCAGTGCTGAGGGAGTGGGTGCTGAGGGAGGGTCAATGCTGAGGGAGTGGGTGCTGTGGGAAGCTCAGTGCTGAGGGAGGGTCAGTGCTGAGGGAGTGGGTGCTGTGGGAGGGTCAGTGCTGAGGGAGTGGGCGCTGTGGGAGGGTCAGTGCTGAGGGAGGGTCAGTGCTGAGGGAGTAGGTGCTGAGGGAGGGTCAGTGCTGAGGGAGTAGGTGCTGAGGGAGGGTCAGTGCTGAGGGAGTAGGTGCTGAGGGAGGGTCAGTGCTGTGGGAGGGTCAGTGCTGAGGGAGTGGGTGCTGTGGGAGGGTCAGTGCTGAGGGAGCGGGTGCTGTGGGAAGGTTAGTGCTGAGGGAGTGGGTGCTGAGGGAGAGTCAGTGCTGAGGGAGTGGGTGCTGTGGGAGGGTCAGTGCTGAGGGAGGGTCAGTGCTGGGGGAGGGTCAGTGCTGGGGGAGGGTCAGTGCTGAGGGAGCGGGTGCTGTGGGAAGGTCAGTGCTGAGGGAGTGGGTGCTGAGGGAGGGTCAGTGCTGAGGGAGGGTCAGTGCTGAGGAGTGGGTGCTGTGGGAGGGTCAGTGCTGAGGGAGGGTCAGTGCTGAGGGAGGGTCAGTGCTGAGGGAGCGGGTGCTGAGGGAGGGTCAGTGCTGAGGGAGTGGGTGGCTGTGGGAGGGTCAGTGCTGAGGGAGGGTCAGTGCTGGGGGAGGGTCAGTGCTGGGGGAGGGTCAGTGCTGAGGGAGCGGGCGCTGAGGGAGGGTCAGTGCTGAGGGAGGGTCAGTGCTGAGGGAGGGTCAGTGCTGAGGGAGTGTGTGCTGTGGGAGGGTCAGTGCTGAGGGAGGGTCAGTGCTGAGGGAGGGTCAGTGCTGAGGGAGGGTCAGTGCTGAGGGAGTGTGTGCTGTGGGAGGGTCAGTGCTGAGGGAGGGTCAGTGCTGAGGGAGGGTCAGTGCTGGGGGAGGGTCAGTGCTGAGGGAGCGGGCGCTGAGGGAGGGTCAGTGCTGAGGGAGGGTCAGTGCTGAGGGAGGGTCAGTGCTGGAGGGAGTGTGTGCTGTGGGAGGGTCAGTGCTGAGGGAGGGTCAGTGCTGAGGGAGGGTCAGTGCTGTGGGGAGGGTCAGTGCTGAGGGGAGGGTCAGTGCTGGGGGAGGGTCAGTGCTGGGGGAGGGTCAG
>NW_028270191.1:27857871-27865692 GCF_037043375.1 Chiloscyllium plagiosum | reverse complement strand
TCTCCCTCTCCCTCTCTCCACGTTCCCTCTCCTCTCCCCTCCCTCTCTCTCCCTCCCTCTCCCCTCCCTCTCCATCTCCCCCACCCTCTCTCTCCTCTCTCTCCCCTCCTCTCCCTCTCCCCTCCCTCTCTTCTCCCTCTCTCCTCTCCTCCTCACTCTCCTCTTCTCCCTCTCCCTCTCTCCCCTCCCTCTCACTCTCCCTCCCTCTCTCTCCCCCTCTCTCTCCTTCTCTCCTCTCCCTCTCTTCCCTCCCTCTCCCTTCTCTCCCCTCCTCTCCCTCTCTCCTTTCCCTCTCCCTCTCTCCCTCTCTCCCTCTCCCTCTCCTCTCCTCTCTCCCGTTCCCTCTCCCTCTCTCCCTCCTCTCTCTCCTCCCTCTCTCCCCGTTCCCTCTCCCTCTCTCCCCGTTCCCTCTCCCTCTCTCCCGCTCCCTCCTCTTCCCCGTTCCCTCTCCCTCTCTCCCCCTCCCTCTCCCTCTCTCCCCGTTCCCTCTCCCTCTCTCCCCCTCCCTCTCTCCCCTCTCTCCCCGTTCCCTCTCCCTCTCTCCCCGTTCCCTCTCCCTCTCTCCCCTCCCTCTCCCTTTCTCTCCTCTCCCTCTCCTCCGTCTCACCCCCTCCTTCTCCCTCTCTCTCCCATTCCCTCTCCCTCTCTCTCCCCGTTCCCTCTCCCTCTCTCCCCCGTTCCTTCTCCCTCTCCCCCTCCCTCTCCCTCTCTCCCCCTCTCTCTCCCTCCCTCTCCCTCTCTCCCCCTCCCTCTCCCTCTCTCCCCGTTCCCTCTCCCTCTCCCTCTCTCCCCCTCCCTCTCCCTCTCTCTCCATTCCCTCTCCCTCTCTCCCCGTTCCCTCTCCCTCTCTCCCCGTTCCCTCTCCCTTTCTCTCTCTCTCTCTCTCTCTCTCTCCTCCTCCGTCTCTCCCCCTCCCCCAGCTGGACCCACTGCCCCTCCCCCAGTGCTGCCACCGACAGCTATACAAATGTAGGCCGCCCAGGGGCGTGTCGCTGGAAAGTAATCGACGTTTTGGGCTTGAGCCCCTGATCAGGGTCTCTCCCTCCCCTCGGAGTGCTGTCCCGACTAGCTGGGCTTTTCCAGCTCCGCACTCTCCCAGCTCGGAGCTCACCCGACCACAATTTCTTGCTTTCGGCCGTCGCCCGGAACTTGGACTCTCACCTGGCACTGCTCGGCCAGCCGCGTCTGCTCCCTCTCAGCCTCCCCTCGCTGTGTCTCCAGCTCCAGTATCCGCGTCCTCAGCTCCTGGTTCTCCCTCTCAGTCTCCCCTCGCTGTGTCTCCAGTTCCTGTATCCGCGTCCTCAGCTCCTGGTTCTCTCTCTCAGTCTCCCCTCGCTGTGACTCCAGCTCCTGTATCTGCGCTCTCAGCTCCTGGTTCTCCCTCTCCCACTCCCCTCGCTGTATCCCCAGCTCCAGTATCTGCGTCCTCAGCTCCTGGTTCTCCCTCTCCCACTCCCCTCGCTGTATCCCCAGCTCCAGTATCTGCGTCCTCAGCTCCTGGTTCTCCCTCTCCCTCTCCCCTCGCTGTGTCTCCAGCTCCAGTATCCGCGTCCTCAGCTCCTGGTTCTCCCTCTCCCTCTCCCCTCGCTGTGACTCCAGCTCCAGTATCTGCGTCCTCAGCTCCTGGTTCTCCCTCTCCCACTCCCCTCGCTGTATCCCCAGCTCCAGTATCTGCGTCCTCAGCTCCTGGTTCTCCCTCTCAGTCTCCCCTCGCTGTATCCCCAGCTCCAGTATCTGCGTCCTCAGCTCCTGGTTCTCCCTCTCCCTCTCCCTCTCCCTCTCCCTCTCCCCCTCCCTCTCCCTCTCTCTCTCAGTCTCCCCTCGCTGTGACTCCAGCTCCAGTATCCGCGTCCTCAGCTCCTGGTTCTCCCTCTCCCTCTCCCCTCGCTGTATCCCCAGCTCCAGTATCTGCGTCCTCAGCTCCTGGTTCTCCTCTCCTCTCCCTCTCCCTCTCCCTCTCCCCCTCCCTCTCCCTCTCTCTCTCAGTCTCCCCTCGCTGTGACTCCAGCTCCAGTATCCGCGTCCTCAGCTCCTGGTTCTCCCTCTCCCTCTCCCCTCGCTGTGTCTCCAGCTCCAGTATCCGCGTCCTCAGCTCCTGGTTCTCCCTCTCCCTCTCCCCTCGCTGTGTCTCCAGCTCCAGTATCCGCGTCCTCAGCTCCTGGTTCTCCCTCTCCCTCTCCCCTCGCTGTATCCCCAGCTCCAGTATCTGCGTCCTCAGCTCCTGGTTCTCCCTCTCCCACTCCCCTCGCCGCGTCTCCAGCTCCAGTATCTGCGTCCTCAGCTCCTGGTTCTCCCTCTCCCTCTCCCTCTCCCTGTCCCCCTCCCTCTCCCTCTCCCTCTCCCTCTCTCTCTCCCCTCGCTGTATCCCCAGCTCCTGTATCCGTGTCCTCAGCTCCTGGTTCTCCCCCTCCCTCTCCCTCTCCCTGTCCCCCTCCCTCTCCCTCTCCCTCTCCCTCTCCCCTCGCTGTGACTCCAGCTCTTGTATCCGCGTCCTCAGCTCCTGGTTCTCCCTCTCAGTCTCCCTCTCCCTCTCCCTCTCCCTCGCTGTGTCTCCAGCTCCTGTATCCGTGCTCCCAGTTCCCGGCTCTCCCTCTCCCCCTCCCTCCTCTCCTCTCCCTCTCCCTCTCCCTCTCCCTCTCCCCCTCCCTCTCCCTCTCCCACTCCCCTCGCTGTGTCTCCAGCTCCAGTATCTGCGCTCTCAGCTCCTGGTTCTCCCTCTCCCTCTCCCTCTCCCCCTCCCTCTCCCTCTCCCTCTCCCTCTCCCCTCGCTGTGTCTCCAGCTCCCGCTCCTCCCTCTCCCTCTCCCTCTCCCTCTCCCTCTTCCTCTCCCTCTCCCTCTCCCTCTCCCCTCGCTGTGTCTCCAGCTCCAGTATCCGCGCTCTCAGCTCCTGGTTCTCCCTCTCCCTCTCCCTCTCCCCCTCCCTCTCCCTCTCCCTCTCCCACTCCCCTCGCCGTGTCTCCAGCTCCTGTATCCGTGCTCCCAGTTCCCGGCTCTCCCTCTCAGTCTCCCCTCGCTGTGTCTCCAGTTCCAGTATCCGCGTCCTCAGCTCCTGGACCTCCCTCTCCCTCTCCCTCTCCCCTCGCCGTGTCTCCAGCTCCTGTATCCGTGCTCCCAGTTCCCGGCTCTCCCTCTCAGTCTCCCTCGCTGTGTCTCCAGTTCCAGTATCCGCGTCCTCAGCTCCTGGACCTCCCTCTCCCTCTCCCTCTCCCCTCCCTGTGTCTCCAGCTCCTGTATCCGTGCTCCCAGTTCCCGGCTCTGCCTCTCAGTCTCCTCCAGCCGTTTCTCCAGGTCGCTCCGAGCCTGTTCGGACTGGGCGAGCTGATCCTGTCAGGGGACCGAACAGAGATCTGTCTCAGAGTTCACAGCGACACCACCCCCTCCAACAAAGACGCGCTGCACTGACTCCCACTGACTCCCTCCCTCCCTCTCTCTGTCTCCCTCCCTCCATCTCCCTCCCTCCCTCTCTCTGTCTCCCTCCCTCCATCTCCCTCCCTCCCTCTCTCTGTCTCCCTCCCTCCATCTCTCTGTCTCCCTCTCTCTGTCTCCCTCCCTCCCTCTCTCTGTCTCCCTCTCTCTGTCTCCCTCCCTCCCTCTCTCTGTCTCCCTCTCTCTGTCTCCCTCCCTCCATCTCTCTGTCTCCCTCTCTCTGTCTCCCTCCCTCCATCTCTCTGTCTCCCTCTCTCTGTCTCCCTCCCTCCCTCTCTCTGTCTCCCTCTCTCTGTCTCCCTCCCTCCCTCTCTCTGTCTCCCTCTCTCTGTCTCCCTCCCTCCATCTCTCTGTCTCCCTCTCTCTGTCTCCCTCCCTCCCTCTCTCTGTCTCCCTCTCTCTGTCTCCCTCCCTCCATCTCTCTGTCTCCCTCCCTCCCTCTCTCTGTCTCCCTCTCTCTGTCTCCCTCCCTCCATCTCTCTGTCTCCCTTTCTCTGTCTCCCTCCCTCCATCTCTCTGTCTCCCTCTCTCTGTCTCCCTCCCTCCCTCTCTCTGTCTCCCTCCCTCCATCTCTCTGTCTCCCTCCCTCCCTCTCTCTGTCTCCCTCTCTCTGTCTCCCTCCCTCCATCTCTCTGTCTCCCTCTCTCTGTCTCCCTCCCTCCATCTCTGTCTCCCTCTCTCTGTCTCCCTCCCTCCATCTCTCTGTCTCCCTCTCTCTGTCTCCCTCCCTCCATCTCTCTGTCTCCCTCTCTCTGTCTCCCTCCCTCCATCTCTCTGTCTCCCTCTCTCCATTTCCCTCCCTCTCTCTGTCTCCCTCTCTCCATCTCCCTCCCCCTCTCTCTGTCTCCCTCTCTCCCTCTCCCTCCCTCTCTCTGTCTCCCTCTCTCTGTCTCCCTCTCTCCATCTCCCTCCCTCTCTCTGTCTCCCTCTCTCCATCTTTCTGTCTCCCTCTCTCTGTCTCCCTCCCTCCATCTCTCTGACTCCCTCTCTCCATCTCCCTCCCTCTCTCTGTCTCTCTCTCTCTCTCCATCTCCCTCCCTCTCTCTGTCTCCCTCTCTCCATCTCTCTGTCTCCCTCTCTCTGTCTCCCTCCCTCCCTCTCTCTGTCTCCCTCTCTCTGTCTCCCTCTCTCTGTCTCCCTCCCTCCATCTCTCTGTCTCCCTCTCTCTGTCTCCCTCCCTCCCTCTCTCTGTCTCCCTCTCTCTGTCTCCCTCCCTCCATCTCTCTGTCTCCCTCCCTCCCTCTCTCTGTCTCCCTCTCTCTGTCTCCCTCCCTCCATCTCTCTGTCTCCCTTTCTCTGTCTCCCTCCCTCCATCTCTCTGTCTCCCTCTCTCTGTCTCCCTCCCTCCCTCTCTCTGTCTCCCTCTCTCTGTCTCCCTCCCTCCATCTCTCTGTCTCCCTCCCTCCCTCTCTGTCTCCCTCTCTCTGTCTCCCTCCCTCCATCTCTCTGTCTCCCTCTCTCTGTCTCCCTCCCTCCATCTCTCTGTCTCCCTCTCTCTGTCTCCCTCCCTCCATCTCTCTGTCTCCCTCTCTCTGTCTCCCTCCCTCCATCTCTCTGTCTCCCTCTCTCTGTCTCCCTCCCTCCATCTCTCTGTCTCCCTCTCTCCATTTCCCTCCCTCTCTCTGTCTCCCTCTCTCCATCTCCCTCCCCCTCTCTCTGTCTCCCTCTCTCCCTCTCCCTCCCTCTCTCTGTCTCCCTCTCTCTGTCTCCCTCCCTCCATCTCTCTGACTCCCTCTCTCCATCTCCCTCCCTCTCTCTGTCTCTCTCTCTCTCTCCATCTCCTCCCTCTCTCTGTCTCCCTCTCTCCATCTCCTCCCTCTCCCTCCCTCTCTCTGTCTCCCCCTCCATCTCCCTCCCTCTCTCTGTCTCCCTCTCTCCATCTCCCTCCCCCTCTCTCTGTCTCCCTCTCTCCATCTCCCTCCCTCTCTCTGTCTCCCTCTCTCCATCTCCCTCCCTCTCTCTGTCTCTCCATCTCTCCATCTCCCTCCCTCTCTCAGTCTCCCTCTCTCCATCTTCCCTCCCTCTCTCTGTCTCCCTCCCTTCATCTCTCCGTCTCCCTCTCTCTGTCTCCCTCTCTCCATCTCCCTCCCTCTCTCTGTCTCCCTCTCTCCATCTCCCTCCCTCTCTCTGTCTCCCTCTCTCCATCTCTCTGTCTCCCTCTCTCTGTCTCCCTCCCTCCATCTCTCTGTCTCCCTCTCTCCATCTCCCTCCCCCTCTCTCTGTCTCTCTCTCTCCATCTCCCTCCCACTCTCTGTCTCCCTCTCTCCATCTCCCTCCCTCTCCCTCCCTCTCTCTGTCTCCCTCTCTCCATCTCCCTCCCCCTCTCTCTGTCTCCCTCTCTCCATCTCCCTCCCTCTCTCTGTCTCCCTCTCTCCATCTCCCTCCCTCTCTCTGTCTCTCCATCTCCCTCCCTCTCTCTGTCTCCCTCTCTCCATCTTCCCTCCCTCTCTCTGTCTCCCTCCCTTCATCTCTCTGTCTCCCTCTCTCCATCTCCCTCCCTCTCTCTGTCTCCCTCTCTCCATCTCCCTCCCTCTCTCTGTCTCCCTCTCTCCATCTCCCACCCCCTCTCTGTCTCCCTCTCTCCATCTCCCTCCATCTCTCTGTCTCCCTCTCTCCATCTCCCTCCATCTCTCTGTCTCCCTCTCTCCATCTCCCTCCCTCTCTCTGTCTCCCTCTCTCCATCTCCCTCCCCCTCTCTTTCTCCCTCTCTCCATCTCCCTCTCTCTCTCTGTCTCCCTCTCTCCATCTCCCTCCATCTCTCTGTCTACCTCTCTCCATGTCCCTCCCTCTGTCTCCCTCCCTCTCTCTGTCTCCCTCTCTCCATCTCCCTCCCTCTCTCTGTATCCCTCCCTCTCTCTGTCTCCCTCTCTCCATCTCCCTCCATCTCTCTGTCTCCCTCTCTCCATCTCCCTCTCTCTCTCTGTTTCCCTCTCTCCATCTCCCTCCCTCTCTCTGTCTCCCTCTCTCCATCTCCCTCCCTCTCTCCGTCTCCCTCCTTCTCTCCGTCTCCCTCCTTCCATCTCTCTGTCTCCCTCTCTCCATCTCCCTCCCTCTCTCCATCTCCCTCCCTCTCTCCATCTCCCTCTCTCCATCTCCCTCCCTCTCTCCGTCTCCCTCTCTGTTTCCCTCCCTTTCTCCATCTCCCTCCCTCTCTCTGTCTCCCTCGCTCCATCCCACCCCCTCTCTGCTAATCCCCCTGTGTCTCTCCCTCTCTCCTATCTGTCTCCTTTCCCCTCTCTCCCTCTCCCTCCACCTCCCACTCCTCATCTCCCTCCCTCAGTCTCCCTCCCTTTTTCTCCATCTCTCTCTCTCTTTCCCTCATTCTATCTGCCACTCCTCATCTCCCTTTCTCTCTCCATGTCCCTCCCTCTTCCTCCATCTCTCTCTCTCTCTCTCCTCTCATCTCCCCCTCTCACTCTCTCCCTCCCTCCCTCCCTCCACATCTTTCTGTCTCTCTCTGTCTCTCTATTTCTCTCTCGTCTGTCACCCTTCCTCCCTCTCTCTCTCTCCCTCCTTCCGTCTCCCTCTCTTCATCTCCCTCTCTCTTTCTTTCTTCCCCCCCTTTCTCCATTTCTCTCTCTCACCCTCGCCCCCTCCCTCCTCCCATCTCCCTCCCTCACTCACTCTCTCAAGCTCTTTCGTCTCTCTCTCTCTCCATCTCCCTCTCTCTCTCTTTCTCCCCGACTTCTCCATTTCTCTCTATCCCTCCTCCGTCTCCTTCTCTCCATTTCCACCCCCTCTC
Source organism: Chiloscyllium plagiosum (assembly GCF_037043375.1). Taxonomy (NCBI): domain Eukaryota; kingdom Metazoa; phylum Chordata; class Chondrichthyes; order Orectolobiformes; family Hemiscylliidae; genus Chiloscyllium; species Chiloscyllium plagiosum. Next base: position 27,858,523 of record NW_028270191.1, on the reverse strand, counting down.
TTTCTCCACTCCTTCTCCATTTCTTCTCTCCCTCTCCCTCCCTCCTTCTCCCTCTCTCCATCTCCCCCTCTCTCTCTCTCTTTCTCCCCTCCTTTTCCCTTTCTCTCTCCATGTCCCTCCCTCTTTCTCCATCTCTCTCTCCTCATCTCCCTCTCACTCCGTTTCTCCCTCCCTCTCCCTCTCTCCCTCCATATCTTCCTCTCTCTGTCTCTCTATTCTCCCTCCTTCTGTCACCCTCCCTCCCTCTCTCTCTCTCCCTCCCTCCGTCTCCCTCTCTCCGTCTCCCACTCTCTCTCTTTCTCCCCCTCCTTCTCCTTTTCTCTCGCTCACTCGCTCCCTCCCTCCGTCTCCCTCTCCCTCCCTCGCGCTCTCCCTCCCTCGCTCCCTCTCTCTTTGCCTCCCTCCGTCTCCCTCTCCCTCCCTTGCTCTCTCCCTCTCCCTCCCTCCGTCTCCCTCTCCCTCCCTCCATCTCCCTCTCCCTCTCCCTCCCTCTCCCTCCCTCGCTCTCTCTCTCTCCCTCCCTCCGTCTCCCTCTCCCTCCCTCCATCTCCCTCTCCCTCCCTCGCTCTCTCCCTCTCCCTCCCTCCGTCTCCCTCTCCCTCCCTCGCTCTCTCCCTCTCCCTCCCTCCGTCTCCCTCTCCCTCCCTCCGTC